>NC_056726.1:232927030-233232030 GCF_019279795.1 Protopterus annectens | reverse complement strand
TAATGAACATTTAACTTATTCCAATTCATCCCTCCATTTCACCAACTGTCATCCCCACCATCAAAAAAGAGCGGTTGTTAAAGGCCAAATGGTGAGGGCAGCTAGGATGGTCTCTGATGAGACCGATTTTATCGAAGAATGTGTACTCTTGGAATCCATGTTTGTTAACAGGGGTTACCCCTCATCTATGGTGGCAAAAATTTCTGCCGAAGTCAGTTTCAAGTGGCATATAGGCCACTTTAAACCTCTTTTGTGTAGTAACATTCTTGACAGTAATGATGAAGCTGATGGTCAAAGTTATAGTACCATCAGGTCTGAAACACAAAGTTTCCACACTAGCTTCTTGTGTACATATAGCTTAGACTTTTTTCTTATTAGAGAAATTCTAAACAAAAACTGGGCCCTAATCACTGAAGATAATGGTTTGAAGAAGTTATTTGGAGATAAACCTAAAATAACTTATAGGCGAGGTGCTAATCTTAAAGCACTTCTTGAATATCAAAATAAAGCCGTATCAAGTAGAGTTACAGGGATGTCTAGGTGTGGGGCTTGCCAACAATGTAGGCATTTAAGTACTGAAAACCAGGTTAAAATTAGAGATAGTAATTATAAAATACACGGTAAATATACCTGTGGAACAAAAGGTGTGGTTTATTCCACTTGTTGCCAAAGATGCGCTGCTTTCTATATAGGAAAAACTGAAAGAAAAATTAAGCAGCGCATCTATGAGCATCAGTATGCCATTAGCAGGAAAGATACTACAAATGCTCTTGCAAGGCATGTTATTGATTTTCCAGAACACAATTTCAAATTTGCCATATTAAAACAGGTTTTAGTTGACCAGAGGGGTGGTCCCTGGCAACTTAAATTAGAAATGGAAGAACTATTTTGGCAAATTAGAACTGCAGCTTATTTACCTCCAGGGCTGAATGAGTATGTGTCTGTCAGATGTATTCTAAAATATTTAGCCCTGAAGAGGTTGTTATTGTTTTTTTTATTTAAACTTACAAGCTCTGGTTTTTAGCCCTTATTTATTAACATATACGGGTATGTTAATTATTATTAGAATGTGATTTTTATCTATAACAACACACATAAAAATAGTAAACTTCCTAAGTATACTTTTTTATTTACCATTATAAAGTATTTCACATATATAGCAGTTAGGTTTTTAAAAAACTAATGCTGACTATTGCTTTTAATGTTTGTTGTCTAATTATATAGGTTTTTACTACCTGTTTAGATTATATAAAATTGATACTGTTCCTGTTATTACCTTCTTTTATTTTTCCTGCTTCTTTTTAGGTTTTGAATTTAATTATTAGCCTAATATACATTTAAAGGAATATTGTCTATTTAAATGAATGTTCATTATACATTCGGCTTGATTGTCTAATTCTAGGTAAAGATTAGTCCTACTTTGGGTTTAGAGTTTGCTTCTGTAAAAGTTGTCCATTTGCTTTGCATTTGAATGTTTGTCATTTAGCACTTTTGCTTTTAATGTGGAATATTTCATTAAAGATATTTATTTCCTAAGAGTTTTAATTGAATAATTACGTTGTTCATACATTTTTATATAAAATGGTGCTTAATTGGTACGTATTTTGTCTGAAGAAGGAGTAGTGAAATAATACCAGTATACTAATTTAGAAAATTTATACTTATAATCTAAAATTCTTTCATTAGTATTCATACCAAATGGCCCAGCTGATCTCTGATATATTTAGGTTGGGATTTATAGACCCATGTTTCATGCTTGCACATTTTAATTGTGAGGGTTTTATTGTATTATAAGCTGCCTAGCTAGTCAGAGCTGTATTAAGCATAAGTAGCACTGACAGGTTGACCAACAGACTACATAAATAAATTAAAATATAAAGCTATTTTGGGAAGCAGAGCTAGGCTATTCAACAACTGGAGCAGTGCTGCAGTATGGGATATGACTGACATGACATATGTTGAAAGGAAGCCAAGCCAGAGTGGTATTTTCAGTGTGCATGTAGACATACAATGTAGTACTGCAAAGCTTCACCTCAAGTTCATCCTGTGTAAGAACTGCTGCACAGGGACCATCAGACCACTATGGGAGTCAAAATCAAAATGCCAACCATGGTTTTCATGTACATGAGGAGGAAATGGTTTAGACAGGAAATGAGGAAAAGGGAGAACAATAAGCAGAGGGAATATCAAAAGGGAATATAATATATGAGATGTGAGGTGACATTATTTTGTGAGAGGAAAGAGGCACTATATATATATATATATATATATATATTTATATATATATAAAAGAATAGGTGTGAAATATAGAGAATGAAGATTGTAAATAGGGTACAGAAAGAGGAAAGGGGAGTTAGAAGGGCTAAATGGAGAAGCATAAAATACAAACTCAGACAAACAGGGTCAGTAGAAGCATAAAATGTTAGGAGAATAATGAATGGATGCAGATATACAGAGGGTTGATACATGGTTAAGTGGTAATAGGGAAGGTTGGACAAGAAGCAAGAAATGGAATGCGACACAAGCATACCTCTCAACTGTACAGATTTTCTCAGACTGTCCAGATTTTTGCCTAATATCTTTGGTCTGTTTTTCATAAATTTGTGGTTTTCTGGCAAATTTGTGGCAAACCATTGCATACTGAAGTTTGAAAATAATGACAGACAGTTGAGTTTTAGACTTCATACCCTTCTGAAAATTCATGCTAATGCACAACTTTTTATTCTGTCGACTTTCTATGTTTGTAAGAGCAGTATTTAAAAATTGTCCCTATTTTTGGGCCTTTGTCTCACTTTTATTTATGGCTTTGTCCAGATTTCTTGCTTTAAGAGGTTGAGAGATATGGACACACTCGAGTAGAAAACATTTGGATAGGCATAGGACAGAGTCTTTACATGGCTGGATTCCAATCCTGCAAGAGGGAAATAAACTCATACATCACTTTTCGGGGTGGCCAAAGTTATGGACTGATTGCTCATCTGGTGACCAAATTGCCAGTCATGTAACTCCAAGAGCCACACTAAAAGCTGCTCCATGTTGCTGAAGTGGGCACACAGTTTCCAGTAGACTTTAGAAATTACCAGCCACCATAAACAATGTTAGGAGATCAGACAAACCCCTCTTGACCACTTTTAGAAGGGGATCTTGTATCATACAGCAATTGGCCAGGTGAAATTCCAGATTGCAGTCAGGGTGTCCCACAGGGCTCATTCCTAGGCCCATACTTTAGATTGTATCTTCGAGAGCTATCTTTTTCATTTGAGGTATTCTACAGTCTGTATGCAGATGACTTGAAAATGGGTAAACTAATTACATGTGTTACAGACAAGGCATGTCTGCAAAAGAACTTTATTAAATTGACCATTTGGGCACATGAGAATAATATGCCGATAAATACACAAAAAGCTAAGCATTTGAGATTTGGGAGAAATAAACTAAAAGAAGATTACTTAATCCAATACACAGTGATTGAAATGGTAAATTCATTTAAGGACTTGGATGTATGGGTAGATTAATCTCTGAGTTATTCTAATAATATCAACAGATTGGTTAATTATAGTTTTAGAATGATAAGTATGTACAAAAAGATTTATTAAGTCTAGGAAAACAGAAATGATGAAGTCATTTGTTTCATAGTTATATTAGATCAAAACTTGAGTATTTTATTAACAATATTGAAAAGAGATAAGAAAACAAGCATGAGTAAACCAGAAAGAGTACAACAAAAATATTATATGAGCATCCATGGATGTGAAAATTTAAGTTATTGTGAAAGACTATAATATCTGAACTTGTACAATGCCTCATACACATATTTAAGAGGTGACCTTAATCAGATATATAGGGCATTTAGAGACAACTACCTTTGGGAATGTTTGGGGTTAGCAAAAAGTAGCAGAGAATCATCAAACAACCTATGTAGAAGATTCTATAAAAATGAAAAGTGTACTATTTGGTTCTATGATACAGTAGCTGATGTCTGGATTAGACTACTAAATTATTGTAAAGTAAGCATACCTTTAGGTAATTTTAAGAACAGCCTGAACACTTATTATGGGAACAATTGTTTTGGTATAGTCGCAGACTAGAAGGGCATTATTGCCCATGCTGGAAATATTTGTTTGTATGTATATATGTATGTGCACTCTACTCCAGAGGAGCAGCCATAGAGGATCACAGTGAACCTTCCAGGTTATTTCAAGCAAGGGAACTATTATTCTGCTGTTGAAAGGCAGCCCTGGTGGTCATGGATTTTAGCTAGCACAGACTGAGGTGTTTATGACAAACTCCTCCGCAGCCAGACCTGCTGATGGATGACAATGTAAAAAATTAGTACACATACATCTGCTAGTAGTAATACAGTTAGTATTGTAGAATGGACTGCACCATATGCCACACACTTTCCTGCTGGTAGAGTTATTCCCACATTCTATGGCATTCCACCATGTTCTTTCATGCTTTTCTGTTGCTGCTGCAAAATAAAGAACATGTAACACAGGTAAGATACCAGAACACAATAATACTGGAAAGGATGTTTGTAGTACATATCTAGATATCTCTCTATGACATGTAGTTAATATCCCACCAGTCTGCCGCCATTATGTGGTGTTCTACACTTAAAACCCAGGTCAGTAATTAAGGAGCCTCAATCCTCACCACTGACTGCAGTGTGGGAGTGTCATGGAAAACACCAGAGCATACAAGAGTAAAATTCCACAATTTCTCTTAATAGCACAACAGGAACACACTCTGTTTCCTGGGACTGGACAATATCCTTCTGTCTACCCCAAATGTAATCCCTTGTTATACACTTCAAAGCATTGTGTTCCAGTTTAAGACCTCTGACTCACACTAAAAATAAATTCAAATTTCACACACTCAAACACTTATGGGAAGCCTGACACAGATTTCCAGCTGTGACCCTTCCCAAATACAAATGGTAAATGCTGCCAGCAGAGTCAGACAGGTCTACACTCCCTTCAAAGGGTAATCAGTTATTAAAAATTAAATATCAAAATAAATGATAGCTAAGACCAGAAGCAGCTAGGCATTCAAGGTGACCTGGGGAGTACAAAACAGGTATAAATACTCTAATCTCTAAAGAACACACTGATTGCCCAGCCACAATATAAAGTAATGAAAACATTAAATAATAAGTAAAATGATTACAACAATGCAAGTCAATAATTTTCAATAAACACCAGAATTCAATTACCAGAAATATAAAATAAATTGTAGGATAGAAATCCATCATCTTAGAAAAAAACTCTATCTAAATAACAACACTTTCCTAATCTAACTAGAGAATACTTTCCCTGATCTAATCTAATCCATAACAGCAAGGCAAAGGCAGGCTTACAGTTTTTCGTGCATCTTTTTTCTTGGGTTTCCACTGCACAGCACTGTAACTGACTGCAACTCTTAACGGACCGCCCTTCAGCTGACTTCAGCAGTCTCTTTTATAGTCTAGGTTAACAGTCTCACCTGTCTCGTTTTTAAAAATAACAATCAGCTGTTTGAAAAAAAGCTCTTTTTCCTCTCAATCTTCTGTTCAAATAATCACATAGCAACCAGGAACATTCTAATGACATCATCTACTGATCAGCTGATTCTCCACAGACAGTTTGCACTTTAGAATCACCCTCACAAACATGTGCAATTAGAAATGTATCAAAGCAATGACAGATTATTTAAACATTTTGTATAGACAGGAAAATACTCACCATTTTAAAAACTTCTTTAAATTTTTACAATTAAACATGCTGGCATACAATATAAATTAATCTGAGAATATACACACATCTCCTGCCAGACATGCTAACATGACAGTGTTTTTATTTTCTTCACACTTTCCATAAACACTACATGCTTCTCAAAGCTAGTCAGGGTGACACCATGTCAGGTCACTATAACAATTCCAGCATTGCTCACCAGAATGGTCAATGTCCTGGCAAGCTTGTGCTGGGCATCCATTTTTTGCAAGAACCCATCATAATGCCCTAGCTTGTGCTCCTGGATGTCTGTATGTCAGAACAAGAAAATCTTTCTCTTTCTGCCATACTGTGCTGGAGCTCTGCATTCCACGGTGCCCAAAGAAGCTATAGTCACTAACCCAGATCAGCTTGTGGAGCAAAATGGTAGCCTTGTGTACATGGATAATAATTATTGTTGTGTGTGTGTGTGGTAGTGTATGGGGTGTTGTTGTTGTACCGGTTATTTCGTTGTTTCGTGTGGTTGTGTGTTCGTGTTTATGGACGAATATGTATATGTGGTGTCGGTGATGTGGTTGTCGGTGTTGTGTGGTTTCGGCTATGTCAGGTAGAACCACATGGATACACATTTGCAGACTACATGCCACACAATATAGTGATTTACCATGGTGCTGCTTTAAGTCCCTAGTACTGCACTATGGCAATACAGGCATACACATGACAAATTCATGAGAATCCTAGTCTCATAGGATCATAAGAGATTACTAAGCTATCAACCTGGAGGTCATTTTAAGCCTAGCTATTTCAACCTAAAGTAATACCATAGAGGTACTAGTAAATACCAAAGCCCGCATTTAGAGATGACTGCCCATGCCCAGGATGGTTGTGGGAGCTATCCCTGGTAAGAATTTACAATGCCTCATCCACTCATCCAGGTTCCTCTTAAACAGTGTCAAAGAGGTCCTCTGTTTCACATGGACTGGTAGCCTGTTCCAAAGACATGGCAGTCACTGGGAGATAAATCTGTCCCTCCAGCATGTCCTATTTAAGTTTCAGTCCATATGTACGTCCCTGGAACGGGTAGCCCTAGACCCATTTGATTTACCTCGAGGTCTCCATGATGTACATGGCTACCTTTATGATATTTTTTTTTTTAGCATAGCCTCCATGCTAATTGGCTGTTGTTGTTGTTGTTGCCATGGTATAAAGCAACACTATTTGCTGGAACCTCACTCAGTACTGTACAACTGCGGACTAAGGTAATTTTGATAGAGAGTCTATAGATGTGCAACATTATGTAGTTAGGGAAGTAGTTACAGAGCTTAGGAAAGCTTCATGCCTGGTAAAGTACATCAGCAAGAAAAACAAACCCTATGATAAATGATAGTCACAATAAGGCATACATTGTGTTGTACATGTAACTGGGAATGCTAGGTGCTGGTATAGGTATGAACTGTCTTGCTGTTTTTGTGGGAAAAGACTTTGAAACATTATCGAGTGCATGCTGCAGGGCTTTTAAGTTCCAGGGCCATATGTTGAGGTACAGCTACCGTAAGTAAAGGGTAGGGAAGCCTGTGCACATAACTAACTGTGACTGATAAAAAGGGATATAGAAAGACTTTGAAAAGTATTACACATGGTATATGTACAGGAACATGGGGAGGGGGGTAGACATAAATATGATCATCCAACAGCATACCATATTGACCTGACTGGCATGCTTTGCACAGGTGTACATGTACCAGCACAGCCATCTAAGAGAAGCAATGGCTATTAATGTTCACAACTCAGGACAGTGAAGTACACCTTCATGTTCTCTACACACGTGGCATGTACCTTCATGAGAAGTCTGCCACAGTATTAGAATGAGATTTACTAGGGAATGTTGTACAATGTGAATGCTGTGGGCAGTCATAATAGGACTCTGCTACAAATTTAATGAAGGGTTATTGATATCATATTCTGCACAAAAATAAATGCAGAAGACATTGTGACAGACAGAACCACCACAGGGTCTGGACCACCAGTACTTAAGTATCTCATCCAGGCTGAGGAGTTTTTGGTTTCACTTGCTGCTTAGAAGGAGAAGGCCTCAAGCCAATGGTGGCTTTGTTCTTGGAAATGAGCTATTACCAACCAACCACGTGTCAGCTGGGAATACATCAGGTTAGGAATGATCCTTATAGCATAGCGTTGCTCATTCTACTTTATGCAAAGGGAAGAAATGACCAAGGCTTTCCCTCCTATCTGTCTTTCCAGACCTGCATGACATGGTATGTATGCCAGCATATGCTTTAACTGTATTTTAATGTGTAGTTCTGTGCATGTTAAGGGATCATAAAGGAATTTTTGTAAGTAAACAATGTTTTTTTGTGTATGTTCCTCATTTCATAGCTTCCCCTGATGGAGGTCCAGTGCAGGAGGACAGCACAAGGATTATGTCATGTATATGGCATGGTTTGATGACATATTAGCACTGATGTCAACACTTCAATGGGATGGATCACCCACATCCACCATAATAGAGTTCATCTAGATATAAAGGATGAGCACACAATCTTACCAAGGCAAGACAGAGAGCCTGTACCTGAGAGTCCCTCACAACAACCACCTATGTCACCAGTACACACAGTAGTTGAAATACAGACTGTACCTGAGGTCCACATACTCACACAAAGTGTAGATATGGGGGGGGGGGGGTTAGGCACCTTCATGACTTCAGATCCCTGGAATTAACCAGCTGATGTGCAGGTCAGTGACCCAGGTGTAATAAGCTGGTACTCACTCATTGTGAAGATGTTAAGTGTGCTCTGTGGATTCTGGGATGACAGACAGCAAGTGCACAGTGACACAGAGTTTAAGTACTGCAATAAGATAACGTTGCTGATATCACCAGTGGCAAATTTTGGCTACATCAGGGGCTCCATGAGATAAATTAAAGTCAACTTCTAGTCTGCCTCTTGTAAGCTTGCCTTCCATGGCCATGGAAGGATGAGGAAAGGTGGGAGATTGCTCTAAGACTGTCCCAATTCACACTGTTGAGACTGCTGTAGAGATGTGTTATTGTCACTTGTGGGCTTTCAGCCTGACACACTCAGTCTTGTGTGCTGCTGAAGTTATGGACAATGGCAGTTCCCTGGTTCAACACCTGAGATGTCTGTTCAGGCTGCACATGGGTGATTGCATACTTCTACCCCTCCTCGGTCACCTGTGGACACACAACCAGCTATCTCTGCTTGTGGCAGATGACCACTTCATGGGCAATGACACTCACTACCAGGATCAACACATGATTTATTCTGTCATGGTAAATACTCATAGTGATCTAGATTTATGCTCCATGACAGGGACTGCATTAAGGTCCAAGATAACACCACCAGTGGTAATTTATTTATTCATATTTGATTACTAGGAAGGTCTGACTGGGTAGAAGCCCATTTTTAGTGGTGGTCCGGGGAGAAAAGCTCCAAATTATTACAAAACATTTAAAGAACAATAATTTTACAATATTCCAAAATAAAACAAAAACATCTGCAGTTTAAATATTTATAACGAATATGACATAATATAAAATATTGATTAAAAACTGATACAATTTATATGACAATCATTTAATATTTCGAGACATTTTAGATAGTTTGTAGGGAAATTAAAGTTGTTAGTCTAATGCAAACAATCAGGCTTATAGTATATTTAGAGAGAAAGTCAGAGAACAGAATTTGATAGAAGTAAGGAAGCATATAATTATTGCAGGTGTATACATCCCACCAGGCAATAACGTTGTTATAATGGAAAGCCTGCTATACTGGATGTCTACCTCCCTTCCACAATAAACTATACTTGTGGGAGACTTTAAAATTGACTGGTCTGATTGTTCCAGACACAATCCCTCCACCCACATTAACCTACATGGGTTTACCCAAATCATATGTATCCCCACTAGAATTGACAAGATATCCAAACGACAGAGCATCTTAGATTGGATACCTCTGTCTGACCTCCACTCTTCACAACAATCAGGCTGTCTTCCAGACAGTCTGAGTGACCATCAAGCAAACTACCTTATTAAGAAAAGATCCCACTTCATAAACAAATCCATCCTCAGAATAGTATGTAACAAAAAGAACTTCAAAGCTAATGACCTAATCAATGCACTAAAATGCTGTAACTGGCCTCCCCTAAAACAACTATCTCTAGACGAAGCAGTATAATGCTTTAACTTAACTCTTCTCAAAATCCAAAACTATTATGCACCCTCCTGTACCACTAGAGTCAAAACTAACCATACCCCTTGGCTAATAAAAGACACTAAAACTATAATGAAAGATAGAGACAAAGCCTGGTTACAATTTCATAAACACAAAACCACTACCTTGCAACAAAGCCAAAAAAACTAATTAAACTTGATAAAACCAATTACTATAAAACCTTGCAAGAAAAACACACTCACAACCCTCAAAAATTCTGGGCCACAATAAATAGTCTACTGCACCCAGGTAAATCCACCACTCCTACACCTGTATTACCAAACAACCATGAAAACACCACCACACAATTTAATAAATTCTTTACTGAAACACTCCAAGCTCTAGCCAACACCCAAAATAGTGCCACCCCCCCACACCAACAGCCACCTCTACCCACCTCAATAGACAAAACAATTCCTCTAGCTTTTCCCTATACCCAGTACCTACAAAAGCTATTGCTAAACTCCCCAAAAAACTTAAACCAACCACACTGGCAGCTGATAAATGTCCAGCTGATTTCCTTCAAATATCAGCAGAAGCAATAGCCTACCCCATGTCCATCCTCATTAATAGATCAATAGCTGAATGTAAAGTACCCGACTTGTGGAAAATATCACATATTATTCCACTCCATAAAGGTGGTATCTCTCTTGAGCTCACTAACTACTGCCCGATTGCAATTCTATCACCTTTATCAAAAAAATTAGAGAAAGTAGTTCACTCACAACTAATGCTATACCTACTGAAAAACAACCTATCCAAATTTCAGCATGGCTTTAGACCTTCCCATAGCACCACAACAGCACTACTGTCATTAACCAACATAGTCAATTACCATAGAAACAAGGGGCTTTTCATATCTTCCATATTCATAGACTTATCTAAAGTCTTTGACACAGTAAACCATAGCGTGCTTCTCAAAACTCTATCTTCCTTTAACATAAAATCCTCCACTACATCATGGTTCAATAGCTACTTATCAGGCCATCAGCAAGCAGTTCTATGGCAAGACCAATTGTCCTCCCTATTACCAGTATCCATAGGAGTCCCTCAAGGATCCATTCTCGGTCCTTTACTATTCACCTTATTTACAAATCAAACAGCTGCTTCCTCACCCTCTGTCTCAGTAGTGCAATATGCAGACGACACCACCATTATATGTGCCGCCCCCACCTTAAATGATTTTTCAAACCTTAATGCAAAATAACTTTGCTTTAGCTGAAGCATGGTTCACTAACATCAAACTTAATCCCAAGAAAACTAAACTAATTATCTTTGGCTCTAGTAGATCCCCTCCTCTAAACAATGATTTCACCATAAACTCCAAAGATAACATCATAATCATCCCGACAACACACACAAAACTACTAGGTGTAGTAATTGATAATAATCTTACATTTGAAATACACATAGCCCAAACAATCAATAAAGTAAACAAAAAGCTTGGTCTCCTTTACAGGAACAAACAGTTCATGACCAATCATACCAAATAAACACACATAGAGCCAGAAAACTGTGACCTGAAAGAAATGTATTGATTAAAATAGCATGAAAACAGTCAACCAGACCGGTTTTGACTGGTAAAAGACACAGCCTTCATCAGTGTAAACATAAAAAATCAAGTGCTACTGTTTAAATACATATATCATTAACCCCATTGGTTCATTTAGAATTGCTCATTAAGACCAGGTGGAAACAATCCACATAGCTTTACAATCCATTTATTTCTTCTCTTTAGAGTCTAAAATGGAGTGCCAACCTGTTTTGTTCAATTTGTTGCCCTTTACCACATCAATAATCATAAAAGTAAATTTTGCTGATTTATGTAATATACAATGTTTATACAATGCATTGTTAGATTTTTTATTCTTAATGTTACTTACATGCTCAGATATCCTCAGTCTGAGAGGATGAGAAGTTTGCCCAATGTAGAAAGAACTGCAGGTACATGTTGCCAAATATACAAGCCAGTCGCTGCTGCAATTAGCAAATAATTTTATATCATATATACTATGCCACAATTTTTGCTTGTAAACTGTTTGGACTTGGTTATTTTATCACAATTTGTACAATGACCACATGGGGAACATCCAGTCAAAGGTTCCCCTGTCATAGTGGTTTGTGTGAATTGAGGCCAACTGTTATCATGAGAATGTTTATAATGGTTGAAACAAGATGCCAGGTTTTTCCCTTTTCAAAATGAAAACAGACATCTCTTCGGCAATATGTTGGATAGTTCTTGATCACACTGTAATATATTCCAATGTCTGTGTATACTGTTGATTAATATATCCGAGTTCCTTGCATAAGTAGTCACAAATTTGTAAGTTAACAAGTCCTCCCTATTTAATCCATTTGCCCAGTTGCTGGCCCGCTGATGTGGTAAAGGGCAACAAATTTAACAAAACAGGTTGGCACTCCATTTTAGACACTAAAGAGAGGTTGATTGTTTTCATGCTATTTTAATCAATAAATTTCTTTCAGGTCACAGTTTGCTGGCTCTATGTGTTTTTCTGGATGTACCTTGCTTTTGGGGCCGTGCAATTGCTTTCATGCAGGAGGTCTTGTTTGGAGGTTACACTTGTATCTACATCCTGCTGGGGGCCTGTGAACCTGATGCTGGCTGTATGATTGTATCTGCAGCTATTTACAACATTTTTACCTCTTCTGATTCATTTACGAAGCTCATCCACCTGTTTGGGACATATCTTTTCAAGATTTGGTGATTTATCCTTTACCAGCCTGAATTCTACTATGGATGTACATTGGATTTATGTTTCTTTCATTCTTACATGTTCATAACGGCCTGGCTAAATGGCCCAACATATATGCATGTCTTCCTGCGGCTACAATTGCTGATATTCAATGCTTTGAATATCCAAAAAGGTACTGCTTTTGGTTTGGGTGTTTTCTGTGGGAAGGCAGATTGGACAGTTCATGTCATCTACGAGTTTCAGTTTAAGTTTTGATTGGTTTCACCATTTTTTGCTATTTTGAGCAGACTTTGTTTTCTCTATGTATGTGGTCGCCGGATATGGGGAATTATTCATTCAGTGGCAATTTAGCGAATTGAGGACATACTTTTCATATGGAAGCAGATGCAGGTGTATTTTTGGCTCATTAACCTTTTTGTTTTGTTGGAATGGATTATTTTGGACTATTGATGAATTTTTCAATTATATCTCAGTACACTGAGATATAATGGGAGCGGATGCATGTGTATTGTCTAACTAACTAAATCGCCTTGGCTGAGCAACATTTCCCAACCTTAGACAAACCATTAGCAGCACAATCAATAACAGCTGGCCATCGGGCTGTTTTTGGAATAGACCAGAGAGATTCTTGGACATTTCCCTCATCAGATGAACACTTCTAAATGTTTTTGTTTTGATATTCTTGTTTATTAGGCTAGACATTTATATCATGGTTATGCATGCTCACCATTTTCTGATGAGACTTGTTATTTGCTATATGTTATTCCATTTGGACAACAATGGAATCATTTAACCATATGGGTCATGAGATATCATTAGGCTCGCCTTGTCTTTTGTATTAACTACTGATAGGGTGACATTGCATTACTAGGGTATATTGTCTATACATATGTATGAATGGGAACAAGAGATAATTTAGTCCTCATTATGGGGCAAGTTGAACCAAATATTTATATTAACAAGGAGGGTTAATATTTTTCCATTATTAGCAGATAGGTCTCCAAGCAATACTGTTTGTTTTTTTGGGGACATAATTATTCTGTTTATTTACCGACACTGAACAGCCTTACAGTAGTGGTCCCTGCATCTATGTTACAGACTCATTAGGATCAGGTTGTTGCCCTATATAATTTTTTCTCATTTTTTTAAGACTTCTTTCAATGGGAATCATTTATATGTGTGCATTATTTAAGTATTTAATTTTCTCTTATCCTCTGGTTAAGCCTCAATAGACCAGTTGCTGGAATTTGATTTCTCTGAAGATTTCTGGTTATACTGCATGGGTTCTGGATAGCTTATTGCTGTCACGGTACTGCAACCTTACTTTGGTACTATTGAACAAATTGATGTTGGATTATTCCTTTTGACTATTTGGGCCTATATATTATACTCTGACTCCTGGTCCAGTGGGTGCCGCTGATACTCATATATTGCAATTGTGCATGTTTCATTCTGCTTTGTCAGCTTTCAAACTCATATTAATAATTGATTCAAATGGTCCAAATGTTTTTCTTAATGTTTTTTATTATGACTTAAGGCATTTGGCCATCAGTGTAATAACAAGGGAGCGTAGCATTCAATAATTTGCCAGGCACTGGCTTTTGATTTTTGGCTATCATTGCTCCTGTATTTAGTGACCGGTTATGGTCCAATGATCTTGATGTAGCTCTACCAGGTTTCTGGCTATATGCTATTATTGCCAAGATTTAATTACACAATATACACTTTGAAGCATAATACCAGGTAGTGGATTTTATGTCTGCACCTGATTTGTTTTTTCCCTAAAGAGTTCAACTTTATAATTATTGCCAGCTCACAGCATGGACCTAATCAGCTTGATATCTGGTTTGTCATCTGACAGAGAGGATCTTGGAGTGTTTGGTCTAGGTACCAGTACAGTGACTGGTGGTATCAGTGGACCTCTTGGTCCTGAGTCTAGTGGTGTGGCTTTTGATCATCTGCACAAGCATTTAAGGTCCTTGAGATCCAATGTATGGCATTTCAAGCTTTTTAAGGCCTATATGGCCAAAGGTATAACACCTAGAGGGCTTAGAATCAGAATACAGCCTCATGTTAGCGAGGCAGATGATGAACTAAATAGTCAGTGGGCGGCTATCCAGCAACAATCCACCATGTCTTTTGTTGAGGCTTTGGCCAAGTACCATGACAGAGTGGTTGATCGTGAGATCAATGAGGTTACATAATTGTGCAGTGAAGTGCAGAAATTTGAAGGTGAAACATTTTTCACTAGACACTTGAGCAAGGTGGCTATGGATTTAAATAATCTTGAAGAACAACTTAAATCCAGAAAAATTTAAAAATTCCAACATGACCAGCAAGACTATCAGGGCAACAACCCATTTAGCAGTACTAGTAAACATGTCAGATTTACACCTAATCTATCTACAACTCCCAAAAGGAAGAGGCCTAGATCTATACTGAGAAAACGGCCAGTTGACAATGATCATCTACCGATGATCTATCCTTTTGTATGGATAGTGACATACATCTAGCATCAGATTCACCTATCCCTAAAAGGACACAGGGATTTGTCCCTTTAGGACAAGATACAAATGTGGGGGGAGGAAACACAGGAAATATCCACAATATACAGGGTCTTTTGAGACTAGTAATACAGAAATAAACAGGAATGCTCATGTAAATGTACCGAACTTATCAGATTTTAATTTGTCAACTACTCACATGTCCATCCTGAATAAATGACTAACTTTTATTCCTGGTTTTGTGGTCTCTGAAGGTATTCTGGCACAAGATGTATTGTCTTTCTGTAGAACACTCAATCTGAAGTTGCAGTTTGGTGATACAGATGATAACACTAACTATGACACTTTTACAAATCACAAATCACGATATCTGCCTCCTATGCATCCCATAGTGCACCAGTTTCAGAGCAGTATTCTCAAAGATCTACACTATTGTAGCTCTGACATTTTATTCAAACCCAACAATTTGTCTTTGGCTGAAAAGGATGCGATTATGGAATTACAAAATAATAAGGACATTGTCATTATATCTACTGACAAGGGTGGGGCGGTAGTAGTTATGAACTGGTCTGACTATGACAAAGACGCCAAGAGACAACTTTTGGATAGACGTTACTATTCAGAAATGCCAGTCAACCCCACCTTTAGATTCAAGAAGCATATAGACGATTTCCTGACAACTGCTGAAGGTAATCATCACTTACAGGGTGATGCAGCAACTCATGATTCAGGATTCTGCCAATCAATACATTTACTTTTTACCCAAAATACACAAAGACCCGGTCCATCCACCAGGCAGACCTATTGTGTCAGGTAGGGGATATATTATGGAACCTTTGTCTGTCTTTCTCACCAAGTATTTAAAACCTTTGTTATCTAGGGTACGTTCCCTTCTACAGGACACTACAAAATTCTTGAAAATAATTTCTGAAATGCAGTTAGAACCAGGTTGGATCATGTGTACACTTGATGTCAGTGCTCTATACACTAACATTCCTCATCAGGTTGGTTTGGAAGCTCTGGCTCACTGGCTACAGGTGACTGACTTATATCAGCCTGACTTTAATACTTTTTTTGTAGGCCTTGCAGAACATGTCCTAACTAATAATGTATTTTTTTACCAAGACACTTGCTATTGGCAAACCAAAGGTACAGCTATGGGGGCATCTTTTGGCCCCATTTATGCTGACCTGTTCATGGCATTCATTGAGGAACAAATAATTTATGACAGTAGTCACAACATCTTTCTTGATGAAATTGACATTTGGAGGCGGTATTTGGATGATTGCTGGATGGTATGGAGGGCTAATGTGGATTATTTATTGGAATTCATTTCTTATCTAAATGATAACACATGGGGTTTACAATTCACAGTTGACCATCATGTGGATACCATTACCTTTCTTGATGTGTTGGTCAACAGATTACCTGATCACACTTTAAGTACACAGGTTTTTAGGAAGTACCCGGAATACAAAACTGTCCTCCATGCATCCAGCTTCCACCCCCCTCACATAGCAAGAAATATCCTCAAATCACAATTCATACATATGAGGTGCATTTGCTCTCAAGAATCCACCTTTCAAAAACATAGACAGGATTTGATCAAGAGATTCAGTTCCAGGGGATACCAGATGGGACATGTTCTGTGGGCCAGGAACTGGGCAAATGGATTAAATAGGGAGGACTTGTTAACTTACAAATCACGAAACAAACAAGAACCTCAACCCATCAGATTTGTGACTACTTACACAAGGAACTTGGATATACTAATCAGCAGTATACACAGACATTGGAATATATTACAGTGTGATCAAGAACTATCCAACATATTGCCGGATAGATGTCTGTTTTCATTTCGAAAAGCGAAAAACCTGGCATCTTGTTTCAACCATTATAAACATTCTCATGATAACAGTTGGCCTCAATTCACACAAACCACTATGACAGGGGAACCTTTGATTAGATGTTTCCCATGTGGTCATTGTACAAATTGTGATAAAATAACCAAGTCCAAACAGTTTACAAGCAAAAATTGTGGCATGGTATATGATATAAAATTTTTTGCTAATTGCAGCAGTGACTGACTTGTATATTTGGCAACATGTATCTGCGGTTCTTTCTACATTGGGCAAACTTCTCATCCTCTCAGGCTGAGGATATCTGAGCATGTAAGTAACAGTAAGAATAAAAAATCTAGCAATGCATTGTATAAGCATTGTATATTACATAAATCAGCAAAATTTACTTTTATGTTTATTGATGTGGTAAAGGGCAACAAATTGAACAAAACAGGTTGGCACTCCATTTTAGACTCTAAAGAGAAGAAATGGATTGTAAAGCTATGTGGATTGTTTCCACCTGGTCTTAATGAGCAATTCTAAATGAACCAATGGGGTTAATGATATATGTATTTAAACAGTAGCACTTGATTTTTTTATGTTTACACTGATGAAGGCTGTGTCTTTTGCCAGCCAAAACTGGTCTGGTTGACTGTTTTCATGCTATTTTAATCAATAAATTTCTTTCAGGTCACAGTGTGCTGGCTGTATGTGTTTTTCTGGTTGTACCTTGCTTTTGAGGCCATGCAATTGCTTTCGTGCAGGAGGTCTTGTTTGGAGGTTACAATCATACCAAAGCCACTATTGCTAGGGCTCACCTCTTATCCATCCTTCTTTATGCCTCCTCTATCTTGACAAATCTTTGCCACACCGAACTTAACAAAATGGAATCATGTTACAACAAGATTGCCAAGTTTGGTACTGACGCCTCTCATAGATCCCATCACTGTCTTTCCCTCAAACAGCTCAAATGGCTTGAGCTAACCCAACTACAGTTACTTAATCAACTCTCAACAGCACACAAGCTTTACTACCTCCCTGAAAAAGCCCCAGCACTACAGTATCTAATTCAGCCCTACACCACCACCAGAACCTTAAGATCCACTAACCAAAATCTCTTAAATGTCATCAAACACAAAAATGATGCCAGTAAATCTCTCTTTGCCTGCACTATAGCCAAAATCTGGACCTCACTCCCAAACCATATAACTTTTACAACATCTGTTTTCCAGTTTAAAAAACTCCTCAAAACCCAGTATTCAAACAACTGGCTTTGCTCATGCAACTCCCCAGGTTAATCCATGCTACTGCACTGTTGCAAGGATTCTGCTAAGGACCACCTGTTTGCTCCTCTTTCCTTCTGGAATACTTATTCTAACCAGTCATATGTACTTTTCAGAACTAATTCCTATCTTAGTACATACACACACACACGGAAAAGAAAAATCTTGGTACTTTTTCAAACTTAATGGACTGTATATATTCCTTACAAGAAATTGTTAATATCTGCTCAGTCTATGCTAAAATGTACTCGTGTATGCTCAAATTATCTCTTATATACTATATTGTTAACTGGAGCTTTTCTCCCCGGGCCTCCACTAAAAATGGACCTGTGTCCAGTCTGACTTTCCAGGTAATCAAATGTAAAATAAAATAAAATAAAATAAAAAATAAAAAGGAAGTAAGTGAAGATGGAAGATTAAGGAGGGTGTAAGGAATGAAAAGTAAGTGTTCAAATTTAGGGATATAGTTTATCCTGGTTTTGAGCAAGAAAAGAGCCATATTTTAGTTATGAAGTCTTTCAGATTGGCTTTGAAAGATAGGAGGGAGGTTATTGACCTTATGGATACAGATAAGGAGTCCCAGGCCTTAGCAACTTAGTACAAGTACAGACAATGCCCAGCAAATTTGATAGATTTGTAGACAGGCAGGAGTTGTTAGTCACTGGATCTCAGTGAGTGACTGACTGGGAACATAGTTGTGTAGAATGTTTTTTTATTGCTGGACAGGCAGGTGGATAATTTTATAGGTGGTAAGAATCTATGTATATGTTACTTAGTGAGGCAGTTCTAACCAATTCAGGCTTTTTACTGCTACACAGTGGTGAGTTTTGAAAGGGGTATTTGTCTGTGCAAATTTATCAATGAGGAGATAAGTAGTGGCAAATGTAGTTTTGGTTGCATTTGTGAGAATGTTTTTGGCTCTGTAAGACATTCCTAGTTTTTAATAAGATTTTCTTATGCAATTTTATATATATGCAGGTTGAATATAAGATTATTATCCACTATCACCCCTAATAATTTTCTATGAGAAGTGACATCAATGGTTGTATTATCAAGAGACTGAACTTTAAATTTTGTTTTGTCATGAGAGTCATTTGGAGAAAAAAGTAGTAGGTTGGTCTTTTTTGGGTTGAGCACGTTTTATGAGTAAAAGCTATATTTTAATGGATGTTAAAGCTTCTTGAGAAGTTTTTTTGAGGTGCACCATGTTGTCAGATGTGCAAATGTAAGTGGAATAATCTGCATGTTATATCATGGTGGCCTGGTGTGTGGATATATAGAGGGTGTTGGTGAAAATCTTAAAGAGGAGGGGACCAAGGATAGAGCCTTGTGGTACACTGGTGATGACAATGTCATGGCAATTTGACTCATCAATGCTTGATATGATCCCTGTGTCCCACCCATGTCCCAGGGTAAGTAGCTACTGTTTTCATCTCCTAAAACACTATCCCATCTCATGATGTTACAGTCTGTTGTCATTGTGTCCTTTTAGTCACTATCATGACACTACACCCTCTCATAATGTCACAGTTGCCTATCACTGTCTCCCTCCAGCCATTCAAGAAAGTGACTGTCCACTCCCTAACCAGCATGGGTATGTTTGTGTCTGTCCAGTCAAAGCACTACCCTGTACAGCCTGGATGTGATACAACATGCATCATATTATTCTATGTAGTCTGAGTAATAGTCCATATTTGTTAGCCAGATGCCACCTCCTTGTCATTGTTGTGATTTATTGCATCAACCTCTGATTCTACACCCTGCCCTTCTGCTAATGGTGCAACTGGTATGGAAGGTCCTGATAAGATGTTAATCTGCCACTCCATGTCTTTGCACAATCTCACATCGTGCAGCATTGCACAGAAAGCAAAAGCCTTGCTGCAGATTTTAGGACTGTACTGCAGTGTCCTTTCTGATGTCTCCAGGCAATGCAATCATCTGAATAGGCCAAACACATTCTCTCTCTCAGTATCTATTTACTGTATTGATGTTTTGGCATGTTCTGCATTATAGGCCATTTCCTCTATGGTGTGGAGAGTTATTGATGGTCAAAGAAGGCTTTAGGGCATAGCTGGTATCATCTGCAAAACACAACAAACAACATATTATACCTGGCCTGCTGCCTGATTGCATACTATTTGTGTGTATAAACCTCTCCATCAAGCCTGCTCATGTACTTACCAACTAGATGACTCTGAGAAATCCTCTCAGAAGTGCCTTTGATATAGGTCAGATGTGTGTCAAGTATGACAATCATGGGAACTGCCTTGATAGTGCATAGGCACATTATAAAGAATGCTTTGTGCACTACAGACCACATGACAGAGTAGGATAGGCAGAACCTTGATAGTGATGTGATGTGTGTGTGTGTGTGTGTGTGTGTGTGTGTGTGTGTGTGTGTGTGTGTGTGTGTGTGTGTGTGTGTGTGTGTGTGTGTGTGTGTGTGTGTTTTCTATCAGTGGCTCTCAAGATCTCATGTGAGCAGTGTCATAAAATGCCACATGATATCATTCCTTTCCTCTGCAGTCCCGGGAACCAGATATGTGCTTCCACATGTTGCAACATAATATCAGGGGACTGGTTTAACAATCATGAGGCTGATGCCAGCACAATTTCTCACATGTCCCTAGTAGGTTGCTGAAAGTTTCCTGTAGCTAACATGGTTAAAACTGTACACTTCTTAATATCCTCAAGAATGGCAACACCACATATACCCCTTAAGTCTGCTGTTGGGCAACACAGTCACAGTTCGACAAGGTCCAGCATAGCTTCTTTGTCCACTGAGAACTGTTCCAGTATCTGCAGATCACTCTTCTGGCAGTCATGAAGTTAACACATAGAGCTTAGCTGTAGTTTACGTCCTTCGCATGCACCACTATTTTGGTAAAAAAAAAATGGTGTGCTCTGCAGTGCACAGCATTTCTTTCATATATTTTTGAATCAGTCTGCATTTTGGGTTTCATCATTTGCATACAAGGTGCGGCTGCTTGCAATGCATTCCTCAGTTGCATGTTATTTGCACTCTTTAGCATGTCTTGCATACTGCATTACTTTGAAACTTTTGTAGTCATGCTATCTGTGTCTCTAATTGGCACATACTCTGCATATTGCAGTGACACTTGGCTTAATCAAATCTATGTAGAAGCAGGCTTCATCTTTGCTGTTTTTACAAGTACACTGCCATTACTAAGCTGTAACAAAACCTAGGCCATGCTTTGATTTATTAACATAAAAGTATAGACAAAAAAGCATAAGTAACTTAAGAAAGCTGAACAATTTTGTATTTTCAAAACTGTAACATATTTAAGTAATCCAGCACTATACTATTGTATTTACATGGGTTAAACAATAATTTTGCTTAAATAAGTGATCAGTACTACTTGCACAATATACCTTTCCTCCCCATGTATCCTTTGCAAAATAGACTTTGCACATTTGGATCTATTTGATTACCAAAATGTGATAAATAAGTAAACACTAAATGCATGGGTTGATTGCTACTTTGGCATGGCTAATTTCAACCCAAATGTTTTCAAAAAAGATCAGCAGAGATAGTTATTCTCTAATACTTTTCTTTTACATCATATGGTTTTGAGCAAGTCAACTAAGCGGTGGTACAGAGGTAGCATTGTTCCCTCACAGCAAGAGATTCTCCCGTTCGAT
This sequence comes from Protopterus annectens, assembly GCF_019279795.1. Lineage (NCBI taxonomy): Eukaryota > Metazoa > Chordata > Ceratodontiformes > Protopteridae > Protopterus > Protopterus annectens. Next base: position 233,210,067 of record NC_056726.1, on the reverse strand, counting down.
TCTCAGCTGGAACACCTTCTGTGTGGAGTCTGCATGTCCTCCCCGCAGTCAAGTGGCCTCTGAAAGACATGCGTGAATGGGCGTGCCTTTGCTGATGGTTGGGTGTCGGGCTGGCAACTCGGCACTATAAAAATCTACTGCCAATCATTAGCGGACCGGAGTTCCGCTGTATCAACCCCTAACCGGGAAAAGCCAAAAAGACAAGCAAACATGGTTTTGAGCAAGTCACTTAACAAGAGATAAGATCATGGGAGATTTCTAAACATGCATGCTTGTTTAATTTATCAGCTCAACAGGAGCTAAAATGCATAACTTACAGTGTGCAAAATGCTTCATATTTTTGTTTTTGTGATCATTTTTTTGAGAAAGGATTAGAGTAAGTAGATTTAAATTGTTTTAAATGTTTACATCAAGATAGCCAGACTTACTAGGGCAAAATGTACTTTAGTTTAGATTACATTTTAAGTCTCCTAAATCTGTTTTCTTTTTGCTGTGTGACTTGTGAATGAAATCCCAATCTAGCAATGTGTTGATAACTTCAGTGTACGGCTGACTCTCTTTTAGCTTGTTAGCCATTCTGAGAAGGGACTTTTTTTTTTTGTTTTGAAATAAGTCATTGTAATTTTACTACAGTTTTCTGCAACACCAAAGCTTGGATATGGCTATTGTGTTTCAAGCTTGAAGCAAGAAAATGATGGCAAACTGAAACCTGTAATAAAGAAGAGTCACTACTTAAAGAACCGTGTTGTATTGTCCCATGACAAAAATGCCATCCTTTTATAAATGATACTGACAAGTCTGGTCCCAAAAATACTGTGATAAGCTACACGCATCAAATTTCAAAACTTTCTTACATTTTTAAAGCATTTTTGTTGGGAGTCCTTGTGTCCTTGCCCCCTACAACCTCTCATTGATGGAGGGGATTCACCCACTACTTTAGCTACTTAAATAGATTAACTCTGCTTGCTGTACCCGCGGGTAAATGGGATTATCTGAAATGAAGCATTCTTGATCTTTTAGTACAAGTAACTTCTGTTGCACATAAGTGATCACACTTTAGAAGCATACTCATGAAACTGTAAGTAACCAAATAAAATTAAAATGAATTGCTCAAAGCTAACAGTATATATATATATATATATAATATAATATATATATACATGTGTGTGTGTTTTTGTAGTGGCAAAGTGTCCCCCATCCAAAGCCTTCATTTAGAGGAGCAATACATTTCTTGTATTTTCAGAACTTGTGTATATCAACTATGTGGTCATACAACTGCTGAGGAAAAAGAACTTTCCAGAACCAGTGAATGAGTGCTGTAACAAGAAATGGTGCCAGCAATGGCTTCCTTTGAGGGAAAGCACTTAATACATTGACACTTCCACCTATCCATCCATCCAGAACCCCTTTCCCTTATTTTTGCATATGGGATTGGGGCGTCACTTCAACAGTAGAGGCAGTAGATATTGACTACTACAATAGTGGGAGCAGTGCCTTCTGCCACCTTCCTTCCCTGTATATCAACCACTAATAAAAGAAAAACATGATTTACATCTGTAGATTAACAAACGTTTGCTTGTAAATTTGAATTTCAGACAACAGCCGTGAACTGCAGTTACAGATGATAAGTCATAATAAGTTGCAGGGTGAGACACAGTCCTAAAACTTCTAAAAGATGTAACAAGCATGTGTACGTGTCTCTGTCGACTGACTGACTGTCATTTGTAAATAAGATTTTTTAGTTAACAAAAATGCTAGTTTCCAATCTTGTACTGCTCTTTTTCATGTTTTAAGCATTTCTGGAAAGATACTACCTTAAATCATAAGACCTCCTGAATACAGTGGGTGTCACACCTGGTTCATACATAAAATAATACATTTCTAATGTTTTTGTTTTTTTTTAATGTGGGTAGGCAAGCTTTTAAGAACAATAGGATTCACAATGCAGCCCTTTATTCTGTCTTTTTTTCTTTCATTGGGTACTAGGCTTTCGTTATAACTTCACAGCTCTATACTCGTGAGGAAAAGTTAGGATGAACTGTCTTTAGTGCCAGGATTTTAGGTCTAACATTTTAATGAACAGCCCTGACTTGATCTGGTTACTGTCTCTCAGTTAATTAATTGTTAAATAACCCAGATCCCTTCTAATTTTTTGATCACTGTACAGTCCAAAATGCCTGTAAGATGTTCATGGATGTCTGTGTGCCTCTGACAATAATTGCTGCATCCACAGAAAGAAGAGAAGAGAAAATTTAATAAGCTACTTTGTATGTGAACCTTTGTGTACTTGTGTCTTATACACATTTTTCTGCTCATCCATCTTTGGTTTATGTCCCATTGATATGTATAATAACATGACAATCAAAATGCTGCTGGTTTTGTTCAAAGGGATTTCTTTTGGGGGTTGCAGTATTCATAATCATACCAGAAGTTATCACACCCTTGACTGTTACTTCTTTTCAGATGGAATGCTTATTTATGCTACACATAAATGAAAAAATAGAAACAAAGACATATTTTATGCTGACTCTGAGCTTTTAAAAATTCCTCCCCAAGCCAAATAGTGCATACTGTTCCAATTTTTATTTTTTACCTTGCACATTTAGTGAAGGGAAAAAAAAACACTTCTCTTTCTTTGTGTCACCTTGCATTGTCCCATGTGGCTTTATTATGTACCACAGAAAAATAAGTTTAATGCGATGGAAGAATGTTATATACTTTGCTAATACAAAGCATCCATCCTGTTTATTATTGCTTTCCCCTTAGAACACTTCTTGGTTATTTCTCCTTATAACATATCTTGTCTGTTGCTCAGTGCTCGTTTTTATGCTTCCTGCTTCAATATAAATGTTGTGTCTGATGCTATAATGTAGTGCTACATTTCATCCTAATTTAGTGGTGAAAACCCAGCAGTATGGCAAAGGGCTCAATAAAGGTCATTATTTAGCACACGAAATGTAATTAGACCTGTGAATTCCACTCCCTGACTCTAAAGCATATACCATAATCTGGCACTTCAGCTGTTGGGTTTAAAAGTGCCAGACAGGAACATGTGTGTACTCTTGTGGGATGTAACACCACTAAGGTGTATCACGGAGTAAACTGGTTTACAGTATTCATTGAAAAACAATAGGTAATTTATTAGCCTCTCTATTGTCAAAATGAGTGAATGAGGAGCAAATGTAATATTGTCTTGAAAATACCGATAAAATGGTGCTTATTGATCAGCTAAAGCTCATCAGAGTTGGAGGCACTCTTCTTTAAGTGTCCTGACTCCCACATAAAGCTGGAATAAGTAGACGTGGTACATTCTAAATGCTGCTGATTTAAATTACGCACTATGGTTACTGCATGCCATCAGCCTTCTTTTTACTTAGGAAGATATGGCATATGTTTATGTCAAGTTTTTCAATATTCACTAAAATAAGCTGTGTTCTGTAAGGGTTAAAATGTCTTTATCCCTTCTCTTAGTGTATTAAAAAGGGACTTAACTGCTTTCTGTTTCCATTCTCTGCTTACCTCTTCTGCCTGTCACAGCCTCTTCATCCTTATATTTCATTGATTTTTTTATATATGATCCATTGCAATGACCCACAAATTAAGTCTCTAATAAATAATTCTAGACTGCAAGGATCATTCCTAAGAAGGCAATTGCAATGTACACTAACTGGCAAACTTTGTAACCTGTTGATCAGAATTTTACAAATTACACAACATTGCTTTTCATTTTATTTAATAATTCATACACTTAACTCCTCCACAAGATGTGTACTGCAATAGAAACATTAGATATGATAACTAACTGTTGTAAAGTCATTAAAAAATAGAAACTGCACAATCTGAGTAAATGTGCCAATTTCATCTTTAATCCCTAATCCTTTCAGTACTTTATTTCATGAGGTTGGTTTTACTTTACTGTTAGAAGTGGTCACTGCAGTGTGTTCCTTGCAGTTCCAGTCCTCTGAAGAATAAATCATTCTCTTGTGGTATCACAAGCCACAGCCCACTCATTCTCTCATGGTTTCACATGTTACAGCCCTCTCATTCTCTCCTGGTATCACAACCTATAGTCCACTCATTCTTTCATGGTATCACAAGCCATAGTCCTCTCATTCTTTCATGGTATCACAAGCCATAGTCCTCTCATTCTTTCATGGTATCACAAGCCATAGTCCTCTCATTCTTTCGTGGTATCACAAGCCACAGCCCTCTCATTCTCTCATGGTTTCACATGTTACAGCCCTCTTATTCTCTCCTGGTATCACAACAGGCCTCTCATTCTCTCATGGTATCACAACCTAAAGTCCACTCATTCTTTCATGGTATCACAAGCCATAGTCCTCTCATTCTTTCGTGGTATCACAAGCCACAGCCCTCTCATTCTCTCATGGTTTCACATGTTACAGCCCTCTTATTCTCTCCTGGTATCACAGCAGGCCTCTCATTCTCTCATGGTATCACAACCTAAAGTCCACTCATTCTTTTATGGTATCACAAGGCATAGCCCTCTCATTCTCTCATGGTACCAGTTTTTAGCATCCACCTAACTAAAGTATATACATATTTCCCACAAAAGTGAATTTCACTGAACCTGATAAACTGGGCATCCTGACAGTAAATCCTTGATATAAGCATTATTTCTGGGGTGAAGAAGGTAGCTCATCTTTTAGGCTGGACACAGTTCATTTAATGCCCACTACCCATGCAAGGGATTTGGTTGTGATTCTGTATAACAATGCCTAAATGTTATCTGTTTTGCATCAAACTACATACAAATCCAGTTAAATGAATGTATTATGCCCAGGCATGACAATTGCCAAATTTTTCACCGAAGGATTTCAGGATAGGTATATGCTGTCTGTGACCACAAATAACATTAATTCAAGGCTTGTAACCTTTTATTCTTGCCACAAGTATGTTGGTTCTGCTGCTATTGGGCAACAGCAACATCTGAACTCATATATAAATCTGTAATTACCTGATCAGAAGCTGAAGCACTTACAGATGTACAGTACATTTTGTGTATGTGTGTGTGTATGTGTGAGACAAGTTTGTGTACGTTATTTTCAAGCTGGTGATACTGTATACTTTTTGGAGGGTTTTTCATTACTTTTCAAAAGCCCAACCCCTCTGCTCAGGAAAGAGAATGTTATAAACGCATCTGCAATGAGTCTATATTAGGTTGCCAAAATGTTAGTCCAGCAAACACCTATTCATCAACCCATAATCAGCAAAAATTGCTTCAGCGATTTGCTGAATTTACTAAGGGCAATAAGATAGTTGTCCGAAGCACAATGGACAGCTACAGAACTTTGTCCTTTACTCCACTGTAGTATGATCTCAGAATTGGTATATATAGTTGAGGGGTGTTTGGGGGTAAAGCCTCCCACATCGGGGTGGGGGGGTGGGGTGGGAGACAAAGCCTGCAAATTCCTATTCTGTAACTTCACAACAGACTGCCAGTGCTGCAATGTATTGCTACCACCTCTGCATTGGTTGTGGTTTTGCAGCTATGTCCTTCTCACCTGACTTTCCAGTCTGGCTTTCCACTGCAACAACAACTTGTACAAAGGGTTCTGAGGTCCTACCAAGTTGTCTACCTGCCCCTCCAAATGTTTACACAATGCCATATTGTGCAGCATTGCACACAGACACTCAACAAAAATCTTGCTGCTGATTTCAGGACTGCTCTTTTGTAGCTAGGTAACAGGACTACCTGTAGGTTGAACACCTGATAAACTACATTGCATGTTTTAGCAAGTGTTGTTTTATAGGTCACTTGTTGCATGAACTGGAATTTGCAGATGAAGGTCATCAAGCAGAGCTCTTGGGCATATCCGGTATTACAAGTACCACAAAACAAACAAAATTTGTATGCAGTCTTCTCTCTGCTTGCAGGATACCTGGGTGTCAAGTGCTGTCTATCTAGCCTTTCTGTGCTCCTACCATCTAGATAATATAAGATATGAGAATAAGTAGAACTGCCTGCTACAGATCACCAGGCAGTTCCAGAAGTAGGACCCTTCCGGTTGATGCATTTCAGTCCCATGGATCAGATGGGGCCCATAGTTCTCAACTCTAAACACAAAAAATCTGGACAAAGCCAAAAATAATGGGGGGCAAAGCCCCAGAAATGGGGTTAAATTTTAAATATTGCTCTTACAAACTTAGAAAGTTGCTAGAGTAAAAAGGTTGTTTTTTACCATGCATTTTCTAAATAATATAAAGTCTGAAACTCAAGGCCTGTCATTATTTAGTGAATTCAATTCTCACTGATTTGCCATAAAAATCACAATTTTTATGAGGAACAGACCAAAAATATGAGGCAAAAATTTGCAAAAATCTGGACAGTTGAGAGGTATGATGGGACCTTGATGGCAATGTTTGTGCAATCAGTGCCTCCTAGGACAACAGGGAAATGGCCATTGTCCTAAAATGCCTGCAGGTGGAATTTCTTTCCTCTGTAGTCCTGGGAACCAGATATGCTTCTCCATATGGTGCAGCATAATATTAAGGAATTGGTTCAAGGCAGAGTCTGGTAATATCCCTAATACATTCCCAGTAGATCACTGGAAGCTTGCTGCCATTAAGATGGGTAAAGCTATAGTACACATACCCTATTATCCACTGATATGGGCATTCATTGCACCCTCCTCAGTTTTGCTTGTGGTTACAGTATTCAGCAATGTCTCATACAGACTCCCAGCCCACATGGGAATGATCCATAGTCTGCTGATAACTCAGATGTTGCTAACTCAGGTGCTGTCCATACATCCTCCATTAGCCTGGATGACCACAACATGCAACATTTTGGGCACTGGCTCTGAGGGAGACAGCCCACAGTGTTGAACTACAGCAAGCATCACTCCACTCATGTACTCTACAATTCTCATTGTATAAAATGACTGCAGCACATCTCATCCCTTTTGTGAATAAATCTAGCACTTGGGGTTTTCTCATTTGCATATGCTGTGTTCTTCATATGCACAGAGTTCTTTTTTTCTTTGTTATTATGCACTCATTTGCATGCCCTAATTACAGTGCTATTCTCAGCCTTGCATGATCACACTATCAATATCTGTGAATCACCACCATCATGCACATTGCCACTGTCTGTGCTAATTTGTTCTACCCAATATACTAATTATCTATGACTCCTGGCGTTAGTGTAAAGGGGTTTGAAAATGTGAAAGCTGACCTTGAATTTTTTTTCTGTGCTTTATCATTTGCTTACTGAAAGTTTTAAAAATACTGTCTTTCAAGTTCGTTAAGATTTACATTTGTGCTATGGTATTATAGGTAAGTCATGCCTACTCAACCTGGTAGACGTCCTTGACAAGGTCAGCAAAGCAACGGATGAGAACAAAATGGTTCACACTGCCTACCTTGACCTGGCCAAGGCATTTGACACAATACCCCACTTGGGCATTATTGATAAACTCAAGGTATAAACCCTTATATCACCTATTGGATAGCTAGCTGGCTCACAGAGAGGACCCAGTAAGTTAGAACTGGGGAGTCCACATCAACAAAGACACCAGTCACAAGTGGAGTCCCTCAAGGATTGGTCCTGGGACCTCTTCATTTTGGCATTTACTTCTCTGAAGTCAGGGCCAATTTCAGTGGCTTCTGCCTGATTAAATTTGTAGATGATTTCGAATTAGGAGCTATCATAGAATCCCCCACTGACACAAATGTTCTCTAAGAAGGGCTGACATAGACAAATAACTATTGTCAGAGCAATGGACTAAAACTAAATGCCAAGAAATGCATACTATTACCCTTTGGGAAGTCATCCACCCTTGGTAACTATCACATTGACAGTACACCCCTAAGAGATGGACACATATAGACAGTAATCTAGCATTTGACCATCACAAGTCTGCAGTCGTGGGGAAATCATTCTATGTTGTGCAACTTATAAACAAATGGTATGGCATCTAGGTCAAAGGAGGTCATTGTTCCACTGCATTCAGCATTCATCAGACCTATCATTGAGTACTATTCCCCCTTTGGTATGTACCTAACCAGGCATATACAACAATTGGAATGTCCAAATAGGTTCCTCACTAAATGAATAAAGGGTGTAAGTAACATCCATATGCAGACCATCTCAAGGCCCTATCCCTGTAATCTGTCTCTTACAGGCTGTTGAGGGGAGATCTATGCATGACTTATAAGGCACTGTCAGACCCCACTCTGATAGAGCTCCAGCATATCCGTAAAACAAACAGCACCATTGTTACCTGTTCTAAAGACTTAAACCTTGCCTGTGATATAAATAGTACCTGCTGGCGAGACAGGTATGTATCCCTGAGACTACCCCTTCTCTAGAATAGACTCCCCATCTATGTGAAGCAGAGTTCCTCCATAGCTCAATTAAAGTGTAGCCTGGACAATTGGATGGGGAATAGGAAATTCTTCCCTGGTACGTCACCTGGGTCTCTAATGGGCACAGGCAGCCTGTAAATGGTTAATCTCCCAGGTCCCTTCTTGGAAGTGTTTCATTTCCCAAGCCACTGCTTACAGCTATCAAGGGTACCAGAACTTGTCAGAGATTTGGGATGCATGGCTAAGCTTAAAACAGCCCCCCTATGGTAATTAGCCTTGTAAATACCTATGAACTTATGACTTGTTTTCCTTGAGTGATAGTCAAAAATAATTTCCTTTTTTATCTTGTCCAAATACATTCCAGCATTTCTTTTTGTCATTTTCTAAATGTCCATAATAGCCAGGATCAAGAGATCACCTTTCCTGCTAGTTAAGCATGATTTCTGCTAGCTAGCCTACATGGTTATAGTGTCTCATCCATTATAAATGTTTAATACTGCCCCGTTGGACTACTGCCTCTGAAAGTCATTAACAGGTCTGCACGTTTTTAATAATATTCACCCTGTTCTTTTGCCTCAGCACATAGTTTTCCACAGTTAATCTAACTGGTGCAACCTTGCAATCAAAAACTGTGGTACTTACAACATAACTGGTCTAGTAGTACACTAGGTCTAACTGGCTTGCATATATTTATTTTAACAGCTCTGAGTATTTCAACTTGTCTAAAAAATATTTAAATTAAGCCTGCAGACCCAGGGCTGGTTGGATTGTTTGAAGCAAATTATTACATAAAAAAATGAAAATGTCAATTTCTCTTTTCTTTAATGTGGTCCGTGAGATTCTGTATTCCATCGTACTCATCATTACAGAGCGTGGATTCGTTTCTGTTTGGTGTAAGACAATGACAGGAAGCACGTGCAAAGGGAGAAAATCTCTTGTGGTAAAGCAGTTTGTCTGGGTCCTTAATGTTTCATGATACCGGAACAAAAGATTTTATGTGCTCATCTCAGACATGCTGAAACAAAAGTAAAGTAAAAAAGATGCAAGATAAGAAGGGGTTCTGCAAAATTAATTCTCAATAAGCAAGTGGCAAGAAGTAAGATTTAAGAACTAGGAAGACTATGACATTCATGCACGTGTGCACACACACGCAAGCGCACATTCACACACAAACTTATGCACACACAACCGTATATACACACACACACACACACACACACACACACACACACACACACACACACACATGCACACATGCATGCGAGCGCACATTCACACACAAACACATGCAGACGCATTCGTACACACACACACACACACACACACACACACACACACACACACACATGCACACATGCATGCAAGCGCACATTCACACACAAACACATGCACACGAATTCGTATATACATACACACACACACACACACACACACACACACACACACACACACACACACACACGCAGGTGTTTATCTTCTTGATTCCCGTCTGGTCTGAGAGCCTCAGACTCATTTTGATTTCATCAGAAATACCAGAAAACCTCCCCACTTTTACTTACAATTGACTGCAACTGAATTATTCCGGGTCTGTAATAGAACACTGAACGTTTAAAATTTTGAGTGTTCTAATATCGACCAGTTTTCAGCGAATGCTGAAAATATCAAAGAAACAGAAAACTGCATTTTTTCCTAGGGAAAAAAATTGGTTGTCCATTTCTGTTGCTTCGGTATTTTCAGCTCTGTGGTGGAAAGTTATGGTTCGGGTTCAGGTAAGTGTGCAATTGTGTGGACGTGAGGGTTAGGGCGGGCTAGGTGAGTTAGGGTTAGGGCGAGGGTCAGGTAAGTGTGCAATTGTGTGGATGTGAGGGTTAGGGTGGGGTAGGTGAATTAGGGTTAGGGCACGGGTGAGGTGATTGTGCGATAGTGACGGACCTTAGGGTTAGGGTTTGGGTTAAGGTAAGTGGATAGTTAGTGGTGTATGTATAGTTTAGTGTAGGGTTAGGTGTAAGAGTTTAGGTGTATGTGTGTGGATTGCTGTTTGTTTGGTGTGCTTGTGTTGTGTGTATGTGCTTTGGAACAGCAAATCTTTTCCCTAGGAAGAAATTCGCTGTTCTGAATGTTCGATGTTTTAAATTTTTGATTCACAGGGTTCGATATTAGAACACTTGAAATTTTGAATGTTCGGTGTTCTAATATAAACCCATTATTCCAGGGACAGTGTTCCTTTCAGATTGAAAAACAGGGTTCCAGTTACATTACCTTGCTTAATCAATCGGTCAGTAGCTGGAAATCAGAACTGACACAATATGTAAGCAGGCACATTCCAAGTATGGGAGCTTGATTCATGCTTACCCAAATGAACAAAGGAAACCTCTATTCTGGGAAAGCATTCTGAAATAAAAATTGAAGTATTGAAAATGCTGGACTAGGGACCTAAAAGGGCTACAAGTGTTGATGGGCCCTATTTCTGTCTTAGTTAATCTGCAGTTTTTTTGTTTTGTTGTTTTTTTTTTCACTGCATTCATCCTGTATGCCCACTGTAACAATTTCAGAGTGCCTTGCTCTCAATTGCATTTCAGAGACCATGAGGAGTAAGTGAAATAACTGAATATAATTATATATTTTACTTAGTTTTCAACAAAGTCGGGGTATTAAGTATTTCCATTTATACATTGGTACTTACATGAAACAAATCCAAGCTTATAACATCCACCTGAATTTGTAACTTTTATGACTCTGCTTGTTATTAGGTTAACCCAATACGACTTATGTTAAGAATAATAGATATGCACATATCCATTAACATAAGACATAGGAAATAGATAACAGCTCTCATTAAATCATCATCAGCCTCCCTTTTTCCATGTTTTTCTACCTGGGGTCGGGGTATCATGTTAACCGTCACCATCTCTCTCGATTCAGTGCCACACTCCTGCCTTCTTCAACACTCATGCCTGACTGTCACAGATCTTCTTTTGCACAATCCAGCCACCTCTTTGCTGGACATCCTCGCTTCCTCTTACCTTCTTCCTGTCTGTCCCAAATCTTCCTCACCAAATTGTCTTCTGCTTTTCTGCATGTGCCCAAACCACCATAATCTGTTTCTTTGATCTTTTCTGCAATTGGAACAACTTTGGCTTCTGCTCTTATGTCCTCATTTCTTCATCTGTCCCACACCATATTCTGTTTTATTTGATCTTTTCTGAAATTGGAACAACTTTGACTTCTGCTCTTATGTCCTCATTTCTTCATCTGTCCCACAGTGTGCATCCTACCACCCTTCTCAGTCACTTCATTTCCATCACCTCTAGCTTCTTCAACTGTTCTGCCTTTACTGCCCAAGTTTCTGTACCATACATTAGTACTGGTTGCACCACTGTCTTGTACACCTTACTTTTCAGCTTCTTTGGCATTCTGTCATGCACTACACCTGACACTCTATGCCAGTTAGCTGCAACCCCACTGATTCTAGCTTTGACCTCTTCATTCATACTTTCCTTTTCCCCAACTACCCCTCCCAGATACTTGAAGCTGTTTACCTGTTCCACTATCTTCCCTTCTATCTCTATTCTGCTTTTTCTGATTTCCCCAATTTCTTGCCATTACCAGTGTTTTATCTGTGCTTAGTTACATTCCATGTGCCTTCAGTTTTGCATTCCATTATGCTATCCTTTGCTGAAGTTCTAGCTCAGAGTCTGCCTGTACTGCCACACCATCTGCATACAGCAGCTTTGTTGATCTGTCCCCTCCAACCTGTTTGGTAATGTAGTCCATCACCAGTACGAACAGCAGTGGGCTCTCAGCTGTACCCTTGTGTACACCCACTCCCACTGGGAACCCCTCTGTGAGGCTAAACAGTGTTCATACTTGAGTCATTGGGTCCTTGTACATAGCCTGCACTAATTCTACCAATGTTTCTTGGATTTCAAACCACCACAGTACTTTACAAATCAGCTATCTTGGGACCTTGTCATATGCTTTTTCCAAGTCTAGGAATGCCCAGTTGGACTGTCTCCTCATCTCTAGTTGCTTCTCAAGTATCTGTCTCACTGCAAACATTGGGTCAGTTGAACTGCATCCTGATCTGAATCTGAACTGTTCATCTCCCATCGTAAATTCTACTACTCTGTGTATTCATTTATCAGTCACCCTCTCCAGAACTTTCATGCAATGTGGTAGGAGTTTAATGCCTCTGTACTGCCCACAGTTGTGGATGTCCCCTTTGTTCTTGTACACTGGCATGAGTATGCTTATTCTCTCATCATCTGGGATATGCCTTTCTCTACACACTGTTATTAGTACTCTCAGGAGCCATTTCTCCACTATCTCAACCTGCTTCTTTATCATATCTGCTGTGACCTCATCTGAGCCCGCTGCTTTCCCTGACTTCATTTTCCTTAGTGCTGCTCTTACTTCTTCTAGGGTGGGTTCCTTCTCTTCTTTCATTGTAGGCTATTTCTGGTGCAGTACAGCTTTTGTGGGGTTTTCTTCATTCAGAAGCTACTGGAAATACTCCTTCCATCTGCCTTTTATGTCCTGTGGACTGATGAGCAGGTTGTTGCTGCCTTGCAACCTGATATAGTTTCTTTGTGCCCCTTGGTGAGTCACTTTCCAGAAGTTGGTACAGTGCCTCCGATGCCCTATTCTTTGCTATTGCAACTTCTTTCTTAGCTTCTTTGTTAGCCAACCAGTAGTCCTTCCTAGCTTGGTCAGTCTTTTCTATCTCCCACTTCTTCCTGCACTCCTTCTTTCTTTTGATTACTTCCTGGACTTCTGCATTCCACCACCAGCATTCCTTACGTACTTTATTTCCATACTTGGCTCAGCCACATATCTTTTCTGTAGTCTTAACACATGCTGTTTTTAGGCACTGCCATTCTTGTTCAACTCACCTATTTCCTCCTCTTCTTGGGGTGCTAGAGCCCTGAGTAATTCCTTGAACTGTTGTAGTTTCTCTCCAGTCAACTTCCAAGTCTTCAGCCTGGTCTCTGTTGACCTTACAGCCTTCTCTGACCACTGCTTGCAGCCAGTTGTGGCAAATAGTGGTTTATGCTGTGGGCCAACTGTTTCACTGGGGATGACTTTGCAGTCATGGATTCTACCCCAGTGCCTTTTCCTTAACAGGAGGAAGTCTACCTGACTTGCATGATGGCTACTCATGTATGTGATCTTCTGATCGTCTTTCTTTCTGAGCCATGTGTTGGCTACTATCAAGCCATCTGCCAGACAGATGTCGAGAATGGCTTCTCCTTCTTTATTCCTATTGCCCCACCCATATGGACCCAGGCAGTTCACATATCCTGCACTGTCTGTCCAGATATGTGCATTCAAGTCACCCATTATCAACACCAACTCATGTTGTCCTGCTTTATCTAGTAGATCCTGCAACTGCTATCTGAATGCACTCTTTTTCCTCGCTATCACAACCCTGCTGTGGGGCATAGGCTGAGATTATGATTACTGCCCTATCATTACACTGGAGTCTGATTGCCATTAGTCTATCATTAATTCTGATGATATCCCTCACTGCCTTCTGAAGCCCCTCTTTCACCATAATTCCTACACCATTTCTAGCCACCCCCCCCAAGTAGTAGAGTCTAGATCACAAACAAAGTGGCTTTGCTGCACTGCCCTTCCATCTCATCTCTTGGATATATAGGATGTCCAGCCTCTTCCATATCATCACGTCCAGGCTGTGTCCTGTCAGCAAATCTACATTAAGTTTAGCAATTCTCAGTTTATATTTGACAGGTTGGTTTGTTTTACATCCAGCTTTTTCTCACCAGAGCTCTCCCAAGTAACCCAGACTGGGCAACTAGACACCGGCCAGCCAGTAGCTTATTGACACAGGGCTGCTGAGCTTTATGGCAGGCACACACTGGCCAATAGGGGCACATATATCCCTCCCACCATTAGCAAGGGTCCCTGGCATAGGTCAGGGTAGGCTGGGTCCTCAACCCACTTATCACTGGTAAATACCCATGCCCATTCTGGTGACATTAGTCAACATGACCAAATCACCTAGAGCCATATTTTACACCGTCAAGTGACTAGCCTTGCTACAGCGCACAGTCTGTCATCCATGTTCTCCTATCTTGAGGATACTGCACACCACAGTAGATGCCCAAAGTGATTGGTCTGTACAGTTCTTCCCCCATAGGGCACCATGTAGAGTCTGTGCTGCTGCCCACAGCTCCATCACCAGTTCTCATTAAATAGTTCTAAATAATTCGGTCTTAATCAGGAATGCAGAAAATGGCACACAACAAATACAGACAGGTAATACAGTTTTTTTTTCATTCTTTTTAAGATGCTTTGTGTGTCCAGATGAACACTGAAGATGAATATTGATATAAAAAAAATAAACCTGGGATTTATATCAGATTACACCTGTTTGCCTCATGGGAGAAGCTTAAATAACATTAACAGAATTCAAAAGAGAAGAAAAAAGATGAAAAGTAACAGCTTTGCAGTTTTGAGTTATGCAGCAAAGTCTAAATAAAATGTAACCGCACCTAACTCAGCAATGAAAATGTGCAGGAATTCACAGGAATAAAGTTCACTTTTTTCATCTAGAATTTGAAATTAGATTCTTGAATAAGAAATGTAATAAGTTATTGAAGAAAACTAAATGTGTCTGTTACAAAATGTGACTTGAATGCAGCAATTCCACAGACAGAGACATTTTATTTGACATTTTTCATATTTGCTTATATCAGAGTTGCTCTGCTTGGTTTCTCACATTTGAAACAGTACCCATGGCCCAGAAAGCAAAGTAAACTACTAAAGAATACATGTAAACTCCACTGCAGCTGCTAGCTTTCTTAGTTTCAGGAAGTTGCTAATAACTACTTCTATAACCGTACAAAGCTGTGTGCTTGTCATTGACAGTACACTTACAGACTGGGATGTCAACCAAGCCTTTCTGGCTAGTAAAAGCATAGGCTCTTCTTGAAACATCTCTGTATTATCATCCATTCTTCAGTTTCCATTCACCTTAGTTACAACAATGCTTTTTAGATTTAGTCCAGAGAATTGTGACTTGATAGGTTGCTACTGCAAATGTTTGGTTACCTTTTGTTCTTTTTTCCCCATTTCTTTACAATAATAATTTTGATCCCAGAAGCCATGCGCCTTTGGACTCTTAGCTCACTGCCCTCACACTGTTCACCTTCCTGCTGTATCTTCCACATACAGAACTGACATGTCTGCTTCCTCATTGTGAAATATATCCTTCCATATCCCCAGTGCCTGTTTCCATACCACATGTACCAATTATGATCTCCAGACATATACATCATTCCTGCCTCTGCTTTTGTATATCTTCAGCAGTGATTCTCTTTTCTTCCTTCAGTCTTTGAGGAGTTAGGTGCTATCATAGTCAGATTTCCTAACCAATATATCTTCTGTATGTAATGGTTTATCTAAAGTGCTGTTTTCCATTTCTCTGGACTAGTTTCCCATCCCTCTTCTTTTTCACATCTTCTCCTTAATTTTCTAGCTCCTGTCCTCTCTTCCTTTCTTCTCAGACCTTTGTAAAGGCTTCTATATCTTCATTTTGTCTTTTCTTCTCCTTTCTTCGACAGTGCCTTCTCTTCTTTTTTCCAGCCATGTTTTTGTTTTCCTGTCTCCATTTTACCTGTTGCTATTCCCCTTTAGCCTTAAGCAATATCACCACTCTGTTTTCAGCAGACTGTTATGGAGTTCTAACTCGTCTAAGTTGTTAAATGCTCTTCTGCTTCCTTCTCCTCTCAATAGACCTGCCATTTCTTTTATTGTGCATCCTTTCCATTTCTCCTCTTGGTTTCTTCTTAAGGTTCTTCCCCAGCTATTTTTCCACATAACCCATGTCCTTTGCCCTCTTCCCAAATCATGTTAACTCTTTCATTGCTCTCTCATTTTTGTTTCTGACATTTTATGTCCAAATTCTTTTTGAAGTCCTCTCACTCAGTGTACTGCAATCTCTTTCTGGCCTCTTTCCAGTACATTATGTTGCAGGCCAGAGTATATATGGGTAAATCTGGGAACCCCTATCACCTTGTCCTTTGGCCTGTCCTTAATTTATTTCTAACCAGAAACAGAGTGTGTATACCATGATGCAACCTTGAAAAATAGCTAACCACCACTAAAAAAGGTTCACATCATCCAGTCACAGCCAAGGGTCATCTAGAAAACACTGCAAAATACTCCAAGGTAAAATTAACTGCTTTATTTAAAAATGTTGAATGCTTTCATCCCAGAAACCCAAGTTTCTGCAATGAAAGCGCTTAACATTTTTAAATAATGTAGTTAATTTTACCTTATAGTTTTTTGCAGTGTTTTCTACACGACTCGTGTCTATGCCTGGACAATGTGAACCGTAATTTATTTCTGTTAATCCCTCTCCATGTTCCCATTCTATCCAGTCTTCCCTCTGCAGGTTTTACAGTATTCTGTTGATTGGGACTATTTGAATGTGCCTTAGCATATGTAATGTTGTGAAAATCCCCTTCCACCTCCACTCAAATATTGTTTATATCTTTCTTCTAAATTCCTCCAGGTTTTTCTCTACAGTCTTTCTATGATGGACCCAAATATTTGAGGAAGTCTGTCTCCCAACCCTCCTTCTACCTTCCTTTCCTTACCCTAACACTATCTTTCTTATTAATGTAGTACAAACCTGAAATTGTTTGAAAGGTCTAAAAATGTGGGCCTACTGTTGCTAGGCCTGCCTTTATGTCTTCTGACAACAACATGCAGTCATCTGCATGAATCAGGAATTTGGAGTCTATTCTCTGCAGCCTCCACAGTTCATTCACTTTGACCCTTACCTGAATTGCTAGCTTTTTTCTCACAAGTGTACATAATATGGTTTATAGTGGACCACTGTTTCATTCCCCTGCTCACCTCCACCACCTGTGGGATCCACTCATTAATTGCAGTCTCTTTCTCTGGTCTCTTGCATATTACCTGCACTTTCCTGAAGAAGTTCTCTTCCATCCCACTCTTCTTCAGCCCTTCCCATAAAAAAATGTCATCTCACTAAGTCAAAAGCTTTTTGTAGATCAGAAAGTACTATCCTCCTTTCTTACATGTATATAAAGTATGTTAATTTCCACCCGTTATGTTCTACCTTTCTATTTTATATGAATCCATT
Organism: Protopterus annectens; assembly: GCF_019279795.1. Taxonomy (NCBI): domain Eukaryota; kingdom Metazoa; phylum Chordata; order Ceratodontiformes; family Protopteridae; genus Protopterus; species Protopterus annectens. The sequence goes on along the minus strand of NC_056726.1, from coordinate 233,192,600 downwards.
CTCACCTTTATGAACTACCATTATTAAGATCTGATCTAGCCTTCTTGGCAATACTTTGACTAGTATCTTTACATCAGTATAAATAAAGGAATTGGGCTTATAGCTTCTTACTTTTATCCTGTTACTAATCCCTTTTTAATGCTGTCCTTGCCTGTTTCATGCTATTTGAAATTATCCCTGATTCTAGCATCCTGTTGTACTCTTCACAGAATACCTGAGACAGATGCAGCCCTCTTCCCCCCAACACGAAAAATTCTAATACAAATCCATCTGGGCCTCATGCTTTTCTTTCTTTTAATTTATGAGTAGTATCTTTAACTTCCTATTTGGTAAATCCTACAGTTCTTTCTGCACCTATCCCAGTTCTGTTCTCTTCCAAAGTTTTTTTTTCAGTTCTGTCTTCCGTGTACTCTCTGTGACATTGCCCCGCAGGGTCAGTAATCAAAGAGGTAAAATCCTCACCAATGACACTGTAAAGGGACATTCACTTGTAACAAAAATAGATACACATATTATTTCCAGATGCAGCTCTTTGCATCAAGCACAATTTCCCTGAAGAGCACACAGGGAACAGACTCAGTCCAGGGGCTGTGACACTCCCTCTCCCAGCAGGCCCCCAATATGACTCCCACTGGCACAGCTGTAGAGTTGAGTCCTCAGCCAAGTTTCTAAGCCAAGTCCTCTAGCACCCTGTCTGTGAAACCAGTGCTTTGTGTCCCTGATCTAAGTAGCTGACATACACACTCTATGAGATTTGATTTTCACACAGACACATACATACACACACACACACACACACACACACACACACACACACACACACACACACACACACACACACACACACACACACACCTGTGAAAGGCTGGCACAGATTTACTACCTATGCACCCTTCTGCCCAGACTATAAGGTAGTTACACTGCCACCAGACACTCCAAAGCCAGCTACTCTAAGGCTCCTACAAGGGTACCCAAGTATACTGAGTGAAATTAATATTAATACCAATGGTAGCGTTTAACCAATGCACTAAGGCTTTCAGGAGGGGCCTCAGAGTCACCAAATAGATATAAGTATTCTCAAAGTTAAAATATCCTGTAAAGGACCAGCCACAATGAAAAGTTTAAATATATGTAATAATAAATAATAAATGAACACGAAAATACTGAATATCTATTTACAATAAACACCAGTGTTTCAATCCCAGGAAATGTTAAAATAACACAAATGAATAGATTCATACAGATACAGAACATCAGTAGTTAACTAATCTCACTATATTTTCCTGACTGATCTAAAAATAATCTGTTGGCAAAACCTGGAATTTGTTGCCAAACTATATAACCCTACAATCCTCCAAAAGTCTCTTAAAAAAACTCAAACAGTATCTAAAACTGAATTGGCTATGCCCATGTACCAACCCTAATTAAGTTATAAACTGAAAGCATATTCTGTAATTATCATAATTTGTAATTATATCACCAAGCTCTTCTTCCAATCTGATGTCCCTTACTTTTAATTGTGTATGTCCATGAGAATTGTGAGTCCCTACTAGGGAACACTACTAAGCCATTGTATATATTCACTTTGTTTTTATAATTGTTTGCTAACTTTTGTGTAATCAATGTAAGTTTGTCTATGTGGAGCTTTTCTCCCCGGGCATCTGCTGAAAATGGTCATATATCCACTCGGACTATCCCGGTAAACAAATGTAAAAATAAATAAATAAATACTATTCCTGGTCACTTACTGCAAGGCAAGATGAAGTAGGTGAGGGTCCTTCTTTGTCAGGTTTCAAAAACAGACTGCCATGAGACTTCAGTCTTATCTAGTATTAAAACATAATTTCAGAGATGAATTACAGGATGGCATCACACACATCTGATCATCTGACTTCTACACCCCATACTACCCGCCTTTATTAGAGGCTGCCAGGATTTAGCACAGGTGTGTTACCTTACACACCTAGAGCTTTGCGTAAGAACTGTTGCAGCTTCTTGAGGTCATAAACAATTTCAAACTTCCACCTTCCAGAGTAGCAATTACTTCACTGTTAAGGACAATACAACAAGGATTCCTAATCCTTGTTTTCACAGACATTTTTTTCCCTGGCTGCAGTCAGAACTGTAAGATACAATCTTTATGGCCTATCAGGTAATTTAATTTCAAACTATTTTTCAAAGCTAGCTGGACTGAGATTAACCTATTCTCTTCCAGTATCCTCTGCTACAATATTAATTTTCACAGTTACAATACAGTCTGACATACAGATGTATTTCTTTTTCTGTCTAGCAGGACCCACTCTTGGTACATTTTTAACACAAGCAGCTTTACAAATGCATTTTCAACACAAACATTTGTCAAATCAGTTTGATATACAAATTACATATAATTCTTTAGAAAACTCCAGCTAGCTATCCTGGCATATGTTACACATCCACCGCCCTACTTCTGGCATAGATGGCAATACCTCACATCATCACACTCTCCCTTCTTGTTCTGAAGAAGTGTCTGTGTAATACTGCCTGAATCATAGTCTGATTTCTTCATCATGTCTGATTCTTTTTTCTTCCACCTTTCACTCTGCCTATCTCTGTCTCTCTCTCTGTCATTGTTTTCTGTGATATATTTTTCTAGTCATTTATCTTCTGATTCTTCCACCACCCACAAGTAATATTTCTAGTAGTACTAATCAATTTCTGAAGATATACTGATTTTGTTCTGTAGATCCCAGCTTTTCCTTGCTTCTTTGTCCTCATTTTCTCTTAGTCTTCTTCAGTCTGGCACATTTCTTTTTGGATCTCTGATAACCATCTTTCCAGTATGCTCATCTCCTCATCTGCTATCTTTCTACTCCATCCTTCATAACTCATTATTTTAACTCCATCTGACCAGGGTTTCTTCAGCTCTTTCTTGTCCATTTCATTGTCCTACATTGTCTTCTCCATAATTGTAACTATTTTTTTCTTTCTTCATGTTCCCTTCATTTACATCTTGCACATCTCCACTCCCTCCCCCTTTGACCTATACTCCCAACAGTAATGGTCATGATTAATGGTGTATGGTTCATTATAAATCTTTCCTGTATTTCTCTTATGTCCACCCCTCCCTTAGTACCTTTTATGCACTGTATCCTATTAAGCTCTTACCTGTATCATGTTATACCTCATGAAAGTGTACTCCAGACCTGCTGTTTTCCCCTCCAATGTTTACCCATCCACCCACTTTCATGCATTGTTCCATATCTTGCTTCTTTTTTTATTTGTTGTTGTAATCTTTCATCTCAAACAGCCTGTCATTTTCTGTTTCTGGGGTGACATTAAACTCTCCTCCCCAGTTTGTTGTTAAAAATCCCTTTCAGTTATTCTGAATTTAAAATCTTCTCTCCTTCCATTCAATTTTGTTTCCTGGAGTAATACTATATCCCCCTTTGTGTGTATCATTTTTTTAACACATTGGTTTAGAATACCCCCCCCCCCCATGTTCCACATGATCACGTTTGTCTTATCCTCACCTGTCTTCCTTGTTTTTTTATTCCTTTCTACATCTGTCAGGTGACCCCTCTCCTGGGCATCTATTCTGAGCTGAATCTTCTATTCATTGGCTGTCTGTTTCTTTCCATCTTGAGGTGGTTATTCTGGACTTAATGCCCCTTCCATATGCACTATGTTTTTTTTTTACTAACCCTATTACATTTATGTGGCAGAGAAACCCAGAGCTGCTGTTCACATTTTTTTAATTTCTCCTTACCCTTCCTGGCTCCCCAGCGTGCACCTTCCATTTACATTAAGTATTATTTCTACAGTGTTTCATCAGTTGTGCGATGCATTTCAATCCTTCTTTATTTTGACTTTACTTCTGTTTATGCTCCTCAGTTTTCCTGTATATACAGCGCTTTAGAGTATCTTTTTAGTTAACTTTAACAAAGCTCCCTATGTAAATGAGGCAATAATGAGAACTTACCTTCTCACGTTACCCTGTCTTGGTTTGCCCATGTCCCTTTGCATACCCCCTTATGTTCCATCCATGGCTTGAGGTGATCTCCTTTTTCACTGTACCTCCAATATGGCAGAATTACCTATCCATGCAGCTATGTCTATGCCTTTTAACTTATTTATTATATTTACCATCTCATGTTTCTACCTATATAGGGAGTCAGAATGAGGGCAATGTGGAAGACAGATACCCAGACAATTCCAATAGTAGTAGGAGTAACAGGTCTTATACAAAATAATCTGCAATTGTATTTAGATATGTTACCAATACATGTAACTCCATATGAACTGCAGAAGGAATCATTATTGGGCACATTGCGGCTGCTGTGAAGAGCACTTTTGGCTGATATCAAAGATTGAAACAATATTAATTTCATGAGCTTTAATCATACTTTGACTTAGGAATGGGGTCCATTCCCATCATGGTATTAGAAACACAAATGTTTTGGAGATATTAAAAAGGAGAAAAGTCCTGGATCACCTTTATAAACATTCCTGCAAAGGGAATTTTCCAAAGCATGTGCACTTGTTTTAAGATTTCTTCTTTAACCTTATAGGAATACAGGCATATCAGTGCATGACTTAATCATCTTTCTCTTTCTGGACATTTTTATCCTACTGTGAATGGGCTCTATAATTGTGCCTCCAGACCATGGTAATTTGAATCTTTCCTCCAGCAATACATTCACAAACATTTCCAGCTCCAACTGGGACACTCTTTTGTGTATTGCAATGAATGTGAAATGACATCTTCTAGATTTGTTTTCCAGGTCATCCATTTTCTCATTCTCCTTCTTTATATGTCTCCAGTTCTCCTATTCTCTCATTATTGTCCAACAGCTCAGCTCTCAATGTATATATGTCTTCTTCCAGGTCATGTAGCATTTCTTTTAGTTTCTCCACTGCAGGCCACTGTTGTATCTCTCACTGTTCCCACATCCTCTGCCATATTTACTAGCTTTTGGTAGTCATTTGTCTTTTTTTGGCAGATGACATTGCTTGATTCTTTTTTTGATCTGATACTCCTTATGTTCTGCTTAACTCATCTTGCTGTAATTTTTATAAAATCAATGTTCTGTCTAGAGTTTTGGATTAAAGACTTTTCTTTTTTTAATGTTTATAAAATCAATGTCCTGTCCAGAATTTTGGGATTAAGCATCTGTCTTGTTTGGGATCTCTGGTGCCTCCCCACAGAAGCAAGGCACCTTACTAGAACACACCATTACAGTCCTACTGCTGCCATGCTGCTGGAATTGCACTGGCTTTCTGTCTGATTTCATATAGTATTCAGTGTTGGTGTCAGACTTCTTAACCCTACATGGCCTAGTTCACTCTTATGTGAAGGAGGGAAATGTGCATTATTGACATCCACAGACAAGGGGTCTGCCACGTTGCTACTACTCCTTGATGAATGGCTTAAGTCATCCTATAACTATCCCTACATCAGGCTCTGTGCCACTAGAATCTATTACATCACTTGCTGAGTGAGTGCTCTACATTACGCTGCTTTAAGAGTCTCCTAAAATGATACTTCTTTGTCCTAGTTTTCAATTATAACTCATATGAAATGTTTGTGTTTTTGGCCTTAAAATATATTTGTTTGCTGTTTTACTTGCTGTTTTTATACATATACATCCATCCATCTGCAACTCCGTTTCCCATTTTTTTCACCTGGGGTTGGGGTATCAGTTCAACAGTGAAAATCATCTAGAGTCTAGGTTCGCACTGCCAGGTGGCTAGCAATATCTGTGAGTAGTTTTTTTTTTCATATTAAGTTAATAAAATATGCTTAGCTAATAAAGTGCTTAGTTAATAAACATTTTAACATATTTGAATTAGAATTTGAATATCTATAGTCTGTAAACAACCGTTTTCATGCCAGTTACACATTTAAAAGGGAATCCTTCAACACACTTTGTAAAATTCTTTTGTGTACCTTACTTATTCAGATCTACCAGCCTATCTATATTCTTATTCAGCCAGTCTGCAAGCCTGAGGATGGACAACTGCAATATGATTAATGTATCTTTCTTCATTTCTTATTTTGCAGGCAAAATACTTCTTTGAAAGACTTAGCCATTCAGATCAGCTTTCCAGTCTCTTCTTCAATTGGCATTCGTTAAAAGCATATGAAAGCTGAAGGGCATCTCACATGGAAGACAGTATTCTCAAAATATCTAGCAAGAGATGTATTACCTGGGTCAGCAGGAGTAAATGACATGCGGAGAATAGGTCCTTGCTGAGACTTTTTTTTACTGCTTATGCACTTGTCAAACTTTAATTTTTCTAGTTTGAAGGTCTTTGTTTTTATTTTTGGCCTTTGTTGGACTTATAGTTTTGGATCACTATTTCGAATTTGTCTGCCGTTTCCAGTATGAGTACTTAGCACTCATATAATAGGACAGAATATTTTTGTTTATTACCTTTGCCTTGACGCGTTATTTCTATGCTTATTTTACTTTTCAATATTGGCTATAATTGATTTGTGTTCTGTTACAGTTTTCTAGCTATAGGTGATTTGTACTCTTACTGCTTTGTTTTGAATGATTCTTGGTTAGGCTTTCAATGTTGTTATGTAGTGGATTTATAGGCTCAGTATTATGCCTAGCAAGTCTGAATTTTTGATTAGACATTTCATATATTTCCATTAGAGGAGGTCCTATGGTATAGAGGGATAAAGCCCTGACTATAGTCCAGGTAACCTAAAAACAAATAGCAACTTGGCTTTTTGATGCAGCTGTCAGAGAGGATGTCTGTGCCCCTCCTAGGGGGAACCAGTTGTGAGATATAGTAGTCCTTCAGGGGAAGGAGCTAGGCTTGATACCACAGGCCAGGTGTGTAGTACACCAAGCCACAACGGGAGCATGAAGTTGCATAGAAGGCATTGTGGCCCCCAGGGTGATGCAGGAAACACATTTTCCAGGCAGGATAAGTAAAATGTCACCATTGTGGGGATGCTGGTGAGGACACAAGGAACCCTCATGGCTACCTGAATGATGTTCCCAGGACAGCTGTCTCCCTAGTGGACTGGTTAGAACCCCACTATTAGTGAATAAACTGATACATGTTCACTTGGGGGAAGCTGAATGACTGGAAGATGCAGTGGCAAAAAAGCATAGAAAATATGTTTCCTTCACATGCACATTTTCCATTTTAGAAGAGTATCTGTTCCCTAGTTTATACTTCAAGTTAGTGTACCCTTTATCAGTTTTAGGATTCCTATGTGTTACGCTCCTGTTTGTTGTTTGTGGTCAGTATATGTAATTTTCTATTAGCCTGATAAAGTAACCCTTGTGGAAGAAAGTGCTCCTCTTCCTCCTTACATTTCCAACAATTTTTAAAAGATATTTTGTTTTTTCAATTACTTTTTATTTTTATTTCCGTATTTTCTGACCTTAAGTTTAGGTAATGGGGCTACATTAGTATTTACTGGCTTCAAGACATCTACCTTAGAACAAATCTCAACTTTTTGGTCTTTTCTTTGACTGTTTATTATTACTTGAATCACTGACTGTTCACAGATTGTACATATATATATATATATATATATATATATATATATATATATATATATATATATATATATATATATATATATATATATATATATATATATATATATATATATATATATATATACATATTTTTTTTTTTCTGGAGGTTTGTTACAGTTTACCTATTCAGCTGGAGCACCTCTTGTGTGGAGTCTGCATGTCCTCCTTGCAGTCGAGCGACATTTAAAGATATGCAGGTAGGTACATGCGTGAATGGGTGTGCCTTCTTTGAAGGCTGGGCATCGGGCTGGCACCTCAGCACTGTAAAAATCCACTGCCAATCTTTAGCGGGCCGGAGTTCTGCTGTGGCGACCCCTAACAGGGAAAAGCCGAAAGACATTCATTTAGTTAGAGTTTACCTACTGAGTGTAGCACTTCTATTTGTATCTTTCCTATTTTCTACTAGTGTCTACGTAGTATGACTACTTAGTTACTACCTCCATGTGGGGACTGTTTTTTTTATTTATATGACTTCCAGGCTCTCTTTCATGTGCTTCTATTTCATAGCTGGAAAACACTGGCTTTTAGTGCAGCTCAGGTTTTTGTTTCTTTTAATGTTTTTCCAACACCAGCTTGAATTGCAGAGCACCTAGTTATACCTTTAAATCATCAGAGGTGTAGCTAGGATGAAGAGAAGGAGGCAGCTGTCCTAGGTGCAAAGTGTTAAGATGCACAATCAACAGATGGCAACTGTTCTTCCCTGCATTGCCAGGATTCAGAAATTAATACAAGCTGCATTTACTGTCTGAAGTGGGGTACTTTATCATTTTGTGTGTGACATAAATTATAACACCTTTTTGCTATAAATGTAGAGACCTTTTTTATGCATTTGCAGTCTGAACTGAAGAGCTTGAGCTCTGTCTTTGGATAAACTGCAGTAGTTACTTGATGCTAATGTAGCAAGACATTTGGTACAATTTAAAATGAAAGAAGGGCTTTCTTTCTTTTCCCTCTCTCTCTTTTTTTTTTTTTGTATTTGCAGTCTGAAATAAACTTACTCTTGGGGGAGGGTGGTATTACGTCTGTCGTTATTGCATTTGCAGTTTAAACTCAGTTTGTGGCACAACCTTTTTTTTCCTGCTGAAGTTAAAGTTAAGGAGGGTGACACCAGACCAGTAGATGGCATTGGGTGCAGTAATAGCCAACTACACTTTTCTGCTTGTAATAGAGATATTTTGACCTTGGTAGTTCTAAGGGTGACTTGCTCACACTATAACATTATGATAGTGTGATGCATTAACAAATAGTGGTTATTAATTCAGGACTAAAAAATATACTTGTTGCTACTCTTTACCGTAGTCACACTTATATAAGCTCATCATGAATCAATCTTGTATGAACTCATTGCTTTCACTAGATAAAACTTCAGGCATGATGAAGTTCTTTTTTCAGACTCTTGGAAAGGTTGAGATCTGTTTTATTCACTTCATTTATTTATTTATTTATTTAGTCTGCATGTTATGTTAACTGGGTTAACTATAATGGTCCAGACCCATATGGAAGTGAGGCAAAACCTCCTAGTACAAATGCCTACAATGCCTAAAGCCAGAAATAAGGAATGCAACAATTTCACGGGGCAAACAGGGTATTGATGTGATCATATGATGCATTAGTAAAATGTCTTTAATATAATATACAGAAGTACATTTGCAAAACATTAGCAGATATAAGTCTGTAGTACTTTGCATGTATCCTAATGACAGATGGGTTCAACTATATGGAATAGTCAGAAATGGTGAAATTAGAATATCTATATGGAATTAACATCATACTGAATTAGAGTTTAAATATAGCTGTTGACAAATATACATATGAACCTATGAACCTATGAATTAACATCATACCGAATTATAGTTTAAATATAGCTGTTGGTTATTACCTTGGATGAAAACTATTAGCTGATCCCACAAAAGTTACATTGTACTTAGGTATGTAGGTGTACTTTGCTGATGAATAAGACCTTACTCAAAATAATAGAACATTTCATAGAAATGTTAAATATTTCTCATAAGCCTTGTTGCCTAACCTGGTGAATGGTTTGCATTTATGGAATTAGTAATATTTTGTAGTGCTGGGATTGCACCAGAAAAGCACTGGAGTGATAGCTGATCATGAATTTGTGAAAAGTACTTTGTAAGTCAATGTTAGCTGGATATATTTAATTTTGTTTTCTAGAGTCGTTCAGTTAAGCATGTGTAGTTTATCACAGTACTGAATTTGTGATAGCTGATTTGTAGCAAATCTGGCAGTTGTGTTATATGCAGTTATAATTCTGCAAATTACAGATTAATTGGGTTATCAATTATTCCTATTATATAAGGGAGTCTGGGTAGAAGACACGTTTCAGCTAGTCTGTCCTTTAAAGTGGGCAGCAGGCACTAGTTTACTCTGTACAGCATTCCAGTCTTACTGATGTCTTTTATAGTGCTGTGTATGCTCTTTGAGGGATGAATTGATATCTTTTGGGACTCCAAGCAATTTCCTTTAAGTGATTATGTCCATAATTCATGTTGATCCTTTTTAGGATATTTTGTAAGTTTCTGCTAACTTGTATTAGGATACTTTGATGTTACTGAGTTTTGAGATTATTGAGGAATTTTTGCTTATTAGATATACAGTCTACACTGTGAATGAAAGCGGCACAATTTACAGTGAGATTAATTTTGAGCTTTTGAACCAACATAATACTGGATTGTTACTGCTAACTGTTTGATGCTAGTATAGGAAAATTGGATAGTTTACATCACAGAATGCTAATAGTGTATCTATTGGCACTCCTTATCCTGTGTCACTATTAGCACATATCTACAATGTTTGTAAGTATGGTTGAGTGTTGTAATCAGGGTTAAACCCATGTTGCCCAGATGAGAGGAGATTATGATAGTTAAAGCAATTTGTCAATTTATCCTGGATGCCCTGCTCAAGAATTTGGACTATAAATAATAATATGTTAATGGGCCTGTGGTTTTGTACCTTGTGGGCTTTATTACCTTTGAATAAAGGAATACTCTCAGTTTGTTTCCACAGGGAGGGCTAGCTTTCTTCTTACAGAGTTTTATTGTTTAATACTGGTAATAGAAGGCAAAGTAAGGTGATATATTAAAGTGTGCTGTTGGTAGATTGTCCATTGAGGCTACACTGTGGTCATCAAATTTTGAGAGTAGTTTTTGACAGTTTTTATTGCTGCAGACTAAAAGCAAAATTTTAAGTAGTCCTTTCCCTATCAAAGGTTGGGAGTTGCAGCAGATGATTATTTTAGAGTATTGCTTGAAAGCATTTATACTGGGGTGAAGGTAGGTCCATTGAGTTTTCATGGGTAATTCTGGTTTTACCTAAGACTCTTTGATGCTGTTTCATAAAACTGCAGGTTATCTTAAGTATTTTTTTTCAATTGTGCTTGCAGAAGTAATATTATTTATCTTGTTTGGTATGTTTTTGGCACAAATTTCTAGCCTGTTTATATCTAATGTGTGAAGTAATATCACATTTAGTTTTGTATAGTTTCCATGAAGCATCTCTGATTGTCTTGCTTTGTTGCTTTACTTTGACTATCCACAGTAGGTCATCGCAGTTATGTTAATACTCCATTCTAGTGTGTATCTGTTGATTACTTGACAGAATATTGGTAAATACATTCGAAGGGCAGAGCCTATACCGCTGTTGAGATTTAAGCATTCCCAATTCATTTATCTGAGTTCATTGCCTGTGTTGTCTTGTGTCTGTCTGTTGATATTTCATAGAGTAAAAGTTTTATGTATCACGCCTGGTGCTTTTTTTGTTTTAAATTTCAATAGTAATAGATAATCACTAAGGAGATGTGCGACTGATCAGGAACTGTCTGCGATAGTTTGAAATAGTGAAATTGATACCTTGTGATATGTTGTGTAAATCCTAGATATTTATGATAATGTTAAGGTTGTGTAGTAGGTTTGCACTCCATGGAATGTTGAAATCATGTAGGATTATGTATTTACCATTGTAGGAATAATGTAACCAGCTGACTGTATCTATTAGTAAATTTAATGATTTATTTGGCTTCAAGTAATTTATTGTTTCCATTGATTACTGTAGTCAGGATTGCTTCTCATCGTGGAATGGCTGAGGGTTGCTTTGGTGTTGTTTAATATTGGCTAATCTAGGCCCCAAGACGAAAACAATGGCTTCTTCCTTGCTTGCACAACCCATTCTGAGAAAAAACAATATCCAGATATAACAATTTCTTTTTACTACATAGTTGGCTTTAGGTAAGTTTCAGAAACTGTAAAGCTATGAGCTTGAATATGTATTACCCAGGACTGAAATTCTGGTAATTTATTGCAAATGAATCTACTATTAATGTGTGTTATACTAAGGACCTTAGTATTTATTATGAGTGTATTTGGTCAGCATGATTGAGATGCCGTATTACATGTCCTAGAATTGTTTCACTGTCTATTGAGCATATCAATAGCAGAAAGGTTATTGTGGACATCTTGTTTTGATTTTGTATGAAAAAAGTAATGCCGTTTGTGTGGAATCAGGAGGATTTGGAAAACTATATATTGTCTCAAGTTAAGCAGTTAATTCTATATCCAGAATGAGGAATTGTTTATCAAGATTATTATTTTTGATGTAATGATTTTTTTTTTGTTTGCCTTTAAGAGGTAGGAAACTGGCCATTGTTGTAGGTAGAGCTATATCACCATGAAGCCTCTCTGTTTTACTAATGAGTGCTAACCCTAACCCTATCCCTGCAATTAAACCCAGCCCCACACTTTAACTTCGAAAAACACTTTCCATATAATTCCCACTATTCAGATACATTTAGTCTGAATGCATTGGTAGAGCTTTGTTTCAAGGATCAAAAAAAGGAAGGAAACTATTTTCTTCTGGCAATACTTTTTGTTTTCACTGTTTTTTATTTTTGGTTATTGTTTTCTCAGAATGAAAGCATAAATCTTTTGCTTTTGCACTTTTGTCTTTAGGCATAAAGCCGTATATGCATATCTATATCTAGAGCTTTATCTCTCTCTCTCTCTCTCTCTATATATATATATATATATATATATATATATATATATCTATAGCTATATGCATAGCTATAGCTCTATTTATATATTAGTACATTTTATGCATGGCACATTTTATCAACAACAAAAAAGTGTCATAGTTGATCTATAATACAGACAACTGAATCACATTTGATAGGAAAGTATGTAAGGCTATAGAAAATGACATCTGGTGTGGTTTTTAGTCAAAGAAATTTCAGGGCTAATTAATGCTGATCAGCAATTGTGCCTTGCTAACAAACGTTATACTGTATCTCTAGCTCTAGAAGTTTGTGTTAGTGTACCTGCAGTGTTTTACTATGTGACGAGTTTTGTCTATTCTCTGCAATTGTACAACTGTGGAGTTAGAATGTTTAAGTTGTGCGGGAGGGTAAAAAAGAAGGTTTGGAGAAGTATTTCTTTTATATGAAATTTTAGATGTAATGTGAATCAACTAATGAGTTTTAGATTAAACATGTAATAGATGAATTTTGTAGACATTTTGTCGACACCATAACATCGAAAGCTGACTTAGCAGAAATCCAGAAACAGCAAAAATGGCATCCTCCGGAATGTGACCACTAGGCCACCATTGAAAACCAGCAAAACAAAGCATATAAAACCCACCAAAGTGGGGAGTTTCACCTCCCCACACCCCCCTAATTAAATATGCCAACTCCAAGATTGGACTAATGTGTGAAAAAGTGCAAAGTTCTCCATGGTGGCCAAGTAGTTACATTCCCAGAAGCCACTGCTGCTGTTCTGCGAGTTCAAATAAGTCAGCTTTCGATGTTATGGTGTCAACAAAATGAGTTTCCATAATATGGCATGTCAGCATAATGAAGTAGATTCTCCTCTCCTAACTCCTAACTAAATATACCAACTCTGAGATTGCGCTACCACGGAGGTAAGGGGCAAAGGTCTGCATGCTGGCCAAGTGGTTACTTACAGTTAGTGATTTGTCAGTGTTCTGGATGGTCAGTTTTCCTGGATGTTGGGATTGTCGTCTTAGTCTTTTGGGTTTCAGGTAAGTGGGATTCAGGTTTCTAAATGGGACCCATATATATATATATATATATATATATATATATATATATATATATATATATATATGGATCCTCTTCAAAGCATCTAAAGTTCATAACATCAAAGCTCAATACATTGAAACCATAACATCTAAATCCCATAATGTCTAAAACTCAAAACATCGAATTTCATAACATTAAAACTTTGCATCGTAACTTCAAAACCTACAAATCACATGTAAATAACATCCCCTCCACCTAAAACAAAACCAAAGTAGTAAACACACTTTGTACTATGTTTCTGCAGGCCCCCGTGCATCCCCCATGTGGAGGGCTCTACCTCCCAAACCCCTGTAAACTAAATATACCAACTCCGAGATTGTGGATTCCCCACTGTAGTACAGCCTGCACCTTAGTTAGATGTAAGCTCTAATTCTCAGAGTGTTTAATAATGCATATTGTATAATATGTATATTACACACATACACACACACACACACTATACATATATATATATATATATATATATATATGGATCTAGGACTGTTGAACAAAAGTTCAACAGTCTGAATCCAACATCACCGAACACACTAACAAAAGCGCACCCCCCTTACTTTAATATTCTCAATCCGAGATTGCACTACAGTGGGGAAAAGGAACAAATTCCCTTACCCGCACCATAGTATGATCTCCACAGCAGTCATTCCCCCACGACTCCCTCTGGTTGCAGGCATACATCGGCACACAGAAACAAAAAGCTGCATTAATGAATGTATATGTGTGTGATGACGCACCCAGGAAGAAACCTGCAAAGTACGTTCTTAAAGAAAAACCCTTAAAGAGACATGTTATTTATTTTTTTAAAGTTGTGGAAGTGGGCCCCTGGGTTACTGCCTAAGTCATTTGTCTTGGGCTACAAATAAATTAAGCATGATTTTATGTACAATTAATCTCAGAAGCATCTGCAATAAATGCTAAGAATTCCAAGCATGCCTAGCAGTTTATAACCCTGATAAAGATGTAGTCACAGAAACCTGGCTAAAACTTCATGTAAAAGACAGTGAAATACTAGCTCCAGGTATGTTATAAAATTTTCAGACTTGACAGAACAAACAAACAAGGTGGAAAAGTAGTAATTAAATAAAAAATCTCCATAGAAATTAGCTTTTACACATATTATCTACTCACATTTAACAATGCAGAATATCTCATAGCACATATCAAACGTAACAACAGAAACACCACCTGCATGATAAGGCTTTACATCCTACCAGGACAAAATAGTGATACAGCAGAACAACTTCTGCACTGGCTATATAAGAATATATCCATTGTGTACCAGTATACTTCACTGTGTCTCAGCTACCAAGCCCATAAGGTGGAAAATTCCACAACCCAATATTCTGGTCACACGAGACTCCATTGTGAGACACATGTCCATCTTACCAGGCACGATAAGGAGAAAGTTACAGGTAGTTACCTGCCAGGGGGCAGGATCTACAGACCATGGAAGCACTCAGGTCACTTACCCCTAAGTACCAGTATGAATCAGTCATAGTTCATGTGGGCATGAATGACCTGATATGTACCTCCTTGGACTACATGAAGACAGAGAGATGACTGAGTTCTCAGAATATGTATCACCGGCAGGTATGAGACTAGCATTGAGCAGCATTCTGCCGTCATCAAGGAGGATGCCAAAATAACAGCAGAAAATTATCAACTTTAATAATTAGCTTGGCTACTGGTGTCAGCCCAAAGTGGTTCTATACCTGTCAGCCTGGGAAGACATGGTTGATAGGCTTGCTGCTTTGCTAGCAATGGTCTTCACCTGTCACCTCTAGGCTTTTGGATATTAGCTAAAAACATTATCCACCCCTATAGTGCCTTTTCTATGCATTGCCAACCAGACAAACCTTCCAACTTAACAAAAGCTACTCAGGATAAGCTAAAGATGTTATTACTCAATGCTAGGAGTCTCAACAAGAAACTGCACTCCCTAGAAGCTCTTCTCACCCTGTAGAATGTTGACATCTGTGCAGTTACTGAATCATGGTTCAAAGCCATGGAAAGCACTCTGGCAGTTCATGGCTATAGCGCCTTTCATACATTCCAATCACCCACTGAACAAGAAAGAGCAAGAGGCAGAGGTAAATCTATCTGCATAGTGAATGTCAAGGCTGGTCAAACAACATTCCTGAGATACTCCATGTCCGACTACCCATGGGAAAAATACTCTTGCTAGCTACAGGTCCCCCACCATGAACCAAGAAACCTATACATCATGCCAGAAGTTGCTAGAATTACACACCAGTCAGGCCAATACCATATTCATGGGTGATTTTTAACTGCCCCCAATTAATTGCGAGGTATACATGACCACTCACTAACATGCAGGCCCAAAGATTTCTTTACTTTGTAAATTCAAATGCCCTGCAGCAGATAGTCTGCACTATTACTAGGGGAACTTATATCTTAGATCTGGTACTCACAGATATGGGAGCGTGCTGCACTCCCACTAGTGTGATGACCTCACTGGTAAGATCAGATCAAAAAGCAGTCTCCCTTGAATTAAAGGTAAAACTAGTCTCCCCACCTAACTCCAAAAACGTTAAGAACTTCTATAAGGTAAAATACCCCCTATTAAAAGATGGCATAGCTAGTTTCCAAGCTCCCTCAAATCTTGTAAACAAGTACATAGAGACTGCAGTACAAGACTGAAAAAAAACCCAGGTCAAACCGAAAAAAAAAAAAAAACACCCTGGTGAACCACTGGCATTAATAGGTTGTACAACAAAAGAAAGAAAATCCTGTTGAGAAATAAGAGGGAATGTGCACAAAAGAGCAAAACATCTCTCATTAGTCCAAACAAGTGAATCAGGGAACTAGTCAATCTCTGAAAGCAGAATTTGAGGTAAAAATAGCCACCAAAGCTAAGAATAACTGGAAGGCATTTTTACATACGTCTGCAATCTTAAAGGAAACACCCAACAACATGTACATTTAGTTGTAGATGGCATCATCTATACTTAGCCAGAAGCTATAGCAAATCTGCTGATTGACAAATTCATCTCAAATTTCACCCCCCCCATCACCTCCACTTCTCCTCCAAGAACAGCCCTCCAATAGTCCACCACCAATTTATCACCAAAGAACATGTTGTCAGCGCACTCTGTAAACCTAAAAACACATGTTCAATTGGGCATGATGATATACCAGGTCTTAAACAGCTTAAATCAGGCCTTATCATAACCATACTGGCTTTGGCCTGATAGAGTGGAGGACAGCAACAGTCATCCCTCTGTATAAAGGGGGACCATCTACTGACCTGGCAAATTACAGACTTATAAGTTTGACAAGTCTTATAAGTAAGGACATAGACAGAATAATCATGGACCCAATAAACAAAATTGGGACACCTCTGAACATTGAACCAAACTCATTTCAGATTTGACAAGCACAGATTATGCCTACTTAATTTGGTGGGATTTCTTTGAGGAAATTCAGTAAGGTCATGGATGAGGGTAAGGCAGTATATACCATCTACTGTGACCTGGCCAAGGCAGTTGACACAGTTCCCCACTCAGGTATTAAAAATAAACTCACAGCACTGAGACTAGTCCCCATGTCACCAGATGTATAGCCAATTGGCTGATGGACAGGACACGTGGTTTAAGTGGGTGAATCCTGATCCAGCAAGAGGCGAGTTACTAGTGGCGTGTCACAGAGCTCAGAGCTATGACCACTCTCATTCAGAATATACTTCTCTGAAGTCAAGGGTAATGTGGAAGGCCTATGGATGACAAAGTTTGCCAATAACTGCAAGCTGGGGGCAATCACTGAATCCCCCAATGATGTAGGTATCCTTCAGGAGGGTGTAGATCAGACAAATCATTGGTGTCAGAACCATGGCCTAAAACTAAATGTGAAAAAATGCATTATCATACTCACTGGGAAGTCAAATACCCCTGAAATTAAAAATCAATAGCACATCCCTTGGAGTAGACTCAGAGGTGAGAGATCTAGGTACAAAGATACATGGGAGCCTGAACTTTGTCTGCCATGTGTCCACAGTGGTGAGGAAGTCCTTCATGTAGCACAACTTATAAGCATATGTATGGCATCCAGATCCAAAGAAATTATAGCCTCACTCTCATTAGATCAATAATTGAGTACAATGCACCATTTGGCATGTGCTTAACTAGACACTTACAGCAACTTGGACTGAACTCAGTGTTCCCTCACAAAGAACATTCAAGGTGCAAATAACATGTTCTATGTGTTTAGACTAAAATCCCTATTCCATTACTTTGTCTCATACTGACTATTAAGGGGTGACACTCACAAATTCACCCTGATGAAGCTGCTATACATCTGTAAGTTAAACATCACAAAGGTCACCTGATCTAGCTTATTCAGCGACTCAAATAGAATATGCTAGAGAGACACATATGTGTGGAACAGGCTTCCTATTCATTCTAAGCAGAGTTGTTCCTTGGTTATCTTCAAATGCAGTTTGGATCAATGGATGGGAAATTTCAAATTCACATTTTGGGTAGAACCTCTGTCCCTTATGGAGAGGGGGAAATCTTTGACATACCCAAGACATAGGCACAAATGAGAAGTTATATACCTACCATAACGTTCCATGTTAGTTGTCTTCTCTCGCCTTCTTTCTTGCTGGATGGGTTCGGAGCCGATCCTCGGCTCTGACTCGGCCACTTACTAAAGCTCGAGAGCTTATTTTACCGGCTCGAGGCAACCCTATATCCCATGATGCTAGGCAATAACTCCCCAGATCTCGTTTGGAAGCTGAAAAACCTAGCATAGGCCAATAAAACAAAATCCTCCAACTGGAAGGAGGAGGAAGAGGAATAAAAACCTCCAAAGATAATTATTTACACTATATATATATATCCTAGGACACCTAGATAGTGAACAAAGGAATAAAAGGACCCTTCAAAGAAGGGAAGATCTTCTCGGTCTGTCCAGGCTAGGGGGATGGTGGGTGGGATGCAAGAAAGAAGGCGAGAGAAGATAACTAACATGGAACGTTATGGTAGGTACATAACTTCTCAATGTTAAGTTGTCAATCTCGCCTTCATTCTTGCTGGATGGGACCGCATCCCTAGCACTTTCATCCTGGGTGGCTTATTGGAACAGACTCTTAAGAATGGTGGAACCAAATGTTGCTCTGTCCCTGGAGGCCATGTCCAATTTGTAATGCGAAACAAAGGTATGAGGAGAGGCCCATGTGGCTGCCGCACAGATAGTGTCTATTGGTAGTCTAGCTTGAAAAGCTGTAGATGTAGCTAGTGCTCTAGTTGAATGGGCTTTTGGCTTAGAAGATAATTCCCTGCCTCTGAGTTGATAAATAGATGAAATCACAGAAGACAGCCATCTAGATAGGGTTACCTTGGAAACAGGAAGGCCTTTCTTATTTTCTGCATACGATAAAAACAGTTGATCAGATTTCCTTATTTGTTTAGTTCTATCCAGATAGTACTGGAGCTGGCGGTGAACATCTAGATAATGTAGCTTTTGCTCTGCTCTATTAGTATAGTTTGGGGAAAAAACTGGGAGATCAATTGATTGATTCAAATTTGTCTCCGAAGCCACCTTGGGTAAGAAGGATGGATTAGTCCTTAGAGAAACTCTGTCTTTGTGGAAGATTAAGTAGGGAGGATGAATGCAGAGGGCGTGAAGCTCTGATACTCTCCTAGCAGAAGTAATGGTGACTAGGAAAAGTGTCTTCCATGAAAGAAATTTCAATGAACAGGAGACCGCAGGTTCAAAGGGGGGGAGAATTAAGGATGTTAAGACTAAACTAAGATCCCACTGAGGTGGAGGATCTTTGATCGGAGGCCTAAGTAAAAATACACCTTTAAGGAAGGCTTTGCAAAGCTTATTGGACATAATATTGTGGTTTGATAAGCCTGTATGAAAATTCGATATGGCTGCCAACTGAACCTTTACTGTAGAGGCAGAAGACCCTGAATGAAAAATTTCGGCTAGGAAGTCTAAGACCGAATGAATTGGGGCAGTAAAAGGATCTATATTCCTTGCCTTTGCCCAGAAGGAGAAACGTTTCCATTTACTAGTGTAAATCTTTCTGGTGGAAGATTTTAGGGAAGCTACTATGATATCCCGGACGGGATTAGAAATCATAGGAAGCCTGGCTAAGGACGGAAGTGGAGCAACCAAGCAGTGAGGTTGAGAGAATGTAGGGATTGGTGCAGCTGCCCCGACTGATGGATCAACAGATATGGAGCTGGGTCCAGATGCCAAGGCTGCACCAAAAGATAATGATGTAGGAACAGAAACCATATCTGTCGAGGCCAATAAGGGGCAATGAGAATCAACTTGGCTCTCAAGGCGGTTGCTTTCTGAATTACTTGTGGAATTAGAGGAAAAGGTGGAAAGGCATACAGAAGTCCCCGAGGCCAATCTTGGACTAGAGCATCTCTGAGGGGATGGCCTGGAAGGGGGAAGAGGGTGAAGAAGTTGGGGCATTTGCTGTTTTGGGATGTAGCAAAAAGATAGCAGCAAGGAAGACCCCACTTCTGAAAAATCTCTTCCGCTACCGATTGTTTGAGAGACCACTCATGCGGCATGAGTATGGCTCTGCTCAACCTGTCCGCTATGAAGTTGGACTTCCCGGGGATATGCATTGCTATCAGAAACTGCTGAGAGGAGATCACTCATTGCCAAAGTCTGAGTGCCTCAAGACACAGGGGATAGGACTTGGTTCCGCCTTGCTTGTTGATGTACCACACTACGGACATATTGTCCGTTTGAATTGCAATAGTTCCTAGGGGAAGAAAGTCATGGAGGGCTTGCAACGTTAAAAGCACTGCTCTCATCTCTAGGACATTTATGTGCAGGTGGCGCTCGAAAGGTTGCCAAGTACCATGGACCATCCTGCCCTGATAATGCCACCCCCCCACCTGATCAGGGAGGCATCCGATGTCACTGTGGCGACCGGGGGAGGAGGAACAAAAGGTCTGCCCTGATGGACTTGAGGGGACAATATCCACCAGGACAGATGACTTTTGCAAGTTTGAGTTATCATGATCTTGTGGTGCATGGGGAGTTGCTGAAAAGACCATTGGGCGAACAGCATCCACTGTAGAAGACGCATGTGAAAACGTGCAAGGGGAAGAAGTGTTATGGAGGCCGCCATAAGACCCAATACTTTCAGGACATACCTGGCCTGAATTTTGTCGCTCTGAAGAAGAACTTGGACATGGTTTTGAATATCTAAGACTCTTTGGTCTGTTAACTTTGCTGAAAGTTGTACGGTGTTCAAGTTGGCACCTATAAAGGTAATAGACTGACAAGGTGACAAGGCAGACTTTTTGAAATTTATAGATATTCCTAGCCCTCTGCAAATGTGAATGGTGTAAGCTGTGGCTTGGAGAAGTTGATGCCTGGTGGTGGCAGTGAGGAGCCAGTCGTCTAGATATGGAAACACCTGGAATCCTTGCCATCTCAGGTGAGCCGTAACCGCTGCCATACATTTGGTGAACACTCTGGGGGCTGTAGTAAGACCAAAGGGCAGGGCTCTGAATTGGTAGTGACTGGCCCCCAGCCAAAAGCGGAGAAACCTTCTGGAGCGCCTGTAAATTTTGATGTGATAGTACGCATCCTGAAGGTCCATGGAGCACATCCAATTGTCCTTGCCCAGAAAAGGCAGAATGGACTGTAGCGTGACCATCCGGAATCTTGTTCTCTTTACAAACTTGTTTAGTTTGCTGAGATCTAATATTGGTCTCCAGTCCCCTAGCTGGATGGCTCTTTTTGCTAGCAGTTTTGATATTTCTGATACTGCTAGTTCCCTTAGACCATGTGGAACGTCTGGAAGGGTTCCTTTTTGTTGAATTGGGGTTTGGATAAAGGGAATTTTGTAACCCTCGGATATGATCGACTGTACCCATTTGTCTTGAGTAAGGGAAAGCCAGGCTATTGGGTACAGCAACAATCTTCCCCCGACTGCCTCCGAAGGTGGACAATCAGGCAACATCTCAGGGATGCTGGAAGGGTTTGTCAGAGAGAGGCTCCCTGCTACCCTGGTTTTGCGGACCCCCTCTGCCCCTAGGGCGGCGTCTTTTGTTGTTACCCCTTCTGCCTCTGGGGGTAAACTGACCTCTTGCGTCAGACATGACTCCTTGAGATTTGCGGAACCACATTTTCCCACCCTTCTGACCCTTAGGGTATGGTCTTGAAGGGGTGGAGAAACGGACTCCTACGGCAGAAAGAGTCTTGCCATCTTGCTCGCATCTGGTCAAGGTGTCTTTCACTTGAGGTCCGAACAAAGCCGAACCATCAAAAGGGGAATTTGTGAAGAACGCCTTGAAAGGGTCCGCGAAATTACACAGCCGCATCCAGGCGTGACGCCTTAAGGCCACTCCTGTGCCTGCGGCCCTACTCGCTCCATCGGCTGCATATGAAATCAGACGCATGGAGGAGTTAACAATCGAGTTATGGGTTCCAAGCTGTGAGTTTATTTTATCCTGGGACCCAGCAGCTGATGGATCCTGTAAGACTTCTCCCAACTCTTTGAGAATATCCCTCTGAAGGCGGGTCAAGTGACACAGGTAATTCAGCGACCGCATGGCAAAGGTCGCTGAAGAAAACATCCACTTACCGTACCTATCCATGGTCCTAGAATCCTTATTAGGAGGATGGACAGGTACTGAAGGATCAGCTAGTTCCTTCTTGGTGGCTGCAGCCACCACCATGGCATCCGCCGGTACACCTTTTGTCAGGAATTGCTTGTTGACTGGTGCTGTAATGAATTTAGATGGCCTCCAAGGGGTGGGTTCCACCGAATCTGGGGCCAACCACGCCTTCCGAGCCACTACTTCCATAAGGGGGTCGAAAGGCGGAGACACCCAGGAGGTGGAGGGTCGAGAACCGAATGCCTCCAGGTACACCGACTCATCCTCGGAAGGATTAAGGGAAGACCAGATCCCCCTCTGCTTCAGGATTTCCAGGATGTCTGCTTTGGGGATCCCTCCGACTCATCCAAGTCGGTGTCAGATGTAATAGACTCAGGGGAGTCCACATGCTTCCTCTTACATGTCCTCTTACACGGAGGCTCTGCTGGCAGGTCAGGAGAAGCCTCGGAAGAGGAAGAAATTCCCAGTGGGGAAACCTGAGGCGTTAGATCTCTGGGTCTGGGAGCAAGAGAGTGAGAAGAGACATCAGCAGGCACTGTAGTGGGAGTAGCTGATGGAGCTGACCGTTGACTAAGCCCTGGGGCTAGTACACTCCTCATCACCTCGAAGGCTCCCCTATCAGAAAGGCCAGAGGGCCCCCGCTCCGAAGAGGTAGGAACCCCAGGCCACACCGACAGGGAAGGCTCCGAGGCCGATGTCGGGGCCGAGCTCAACAGCGCCGATGCTCCGAGAGGGAGAACGGGGTCGGACAATGGTCCAATGCTGCTCTCCCCCTTGGAGCCGACAAGAGAGATCAGGCACCCGGATCCCTCCAATGAAGGTATCAAAGAGGAGATCGGAGCGGAAGACGAAGGAGCCGAAGGGGGAGATCGGCTCCGACGCCGCAACGGTCACGGCTCCGAGGAGCTCCGGCTCCGAACTCTGAGGGAGAGTCGAAGGAGGAAAAATAGGTGTAGTCGAAATAGCCACTGTCTGATGAGACGGGCTAGAGATCATCTGGGCCAATGCCTGAGACTTTAACAGCCTACTTACCACTCTCTCAAGGTCGTGATCTGAAAGTCTGGATGACTGAGAAGATCGGCACTGATGGCTCCGCTCCGAGAGCAGGGGAGACCTAGAAGCCGAATGGATGGACTCCAATGAAGGGGATCTTGACCTCTTCTTAGATGTAGCCAACGGAGCTGAAGACACGTCGGCTCCAGCCGGAGCAAACAGCGCAAGCATGGGCTCAGAGGTATCGGCACCGAGTGGTGCTGAGACCAGAACTTGTGACTCAAAGGGATTGGCTCCAGCCGGAGCCGATCTAGGCACAGACAAGGAGCCAGCAGCCGAAGGCTTAGTACTTGGAGCCGACGGTTTTGCAGGCTTCGAGGGCCTCCCCGACGCAGACTTAGTCGGGGAGCCCTCGGGCTTTAACAAGCCCCTAAGTATCAGTTTATTCCTGCGCTCCTGCAGGACTCTTGGACTGAATGCATGACATACTGAACAAGAGTCCTGCAGGTGCAGGGGTCCCAGGCAGTAAACACAAGAAGTGTGACCATCTGTCAGAGACATTTTCTGACAGCACGAGTCACACTTCTTAAAGCCTGAGACCTTAGCTTCTTTAGGTTCCTTCGACATAACAGTGTCGAGGGTTACACAAAAGTAGCAGAAACACACACACACACACACACACACACACACACACACACACACACACACACACACACACACACACTCTCAAAAATTATAAATTAACAATAAAATATTAATAGGGATACTGACACACCCAAACACTCCACAGGATCCCTAAGAAAAAAACAGGAAAGGGGCAGGCTTAAGGCCTAACCTAAAAGTGGAGGGGGAGGGATATAAGGGATAAAAAAGGGGAGGTATAAAAAAGTAATAAAGTTAAGGGTAGTTACTTAACTATTGAAAGAAATAACTAGGTAGAAAAATTTTACTCAAAAAAGGTGACTGGACACTCTATATTTAAGACTTACCCAGGAGCCGGTAAAAAAACGCACCTCGCAAGCGAAAGCGGCAAACGAGATCTGGGGAGTTATTGCCTAGCATCATGGGATATAGGGTTGCCTTGAGCCGGTAAAATAAACTCTCGAGCTTTAGTAAGTGGCCGAGTCGGAGCCGAGGATCGGTTCCGAACCCATCCAGCAAGAATGAAGGCGAGATTGACAACTTAACATCTCATGTTATCCTCTTGTCCTTAGGGGCCGTATATTGGTTAAAATCAGGTTATATTGGCTTGTAAGGGCTCTTCAGCCATTAGCCTAGTAAGCTCCTATGAAACTATGAGATCATTACAATGAGTGACCTTAACATAACCTGGGAGCTTAAAGAGAAAAACACCTCATCAATGAATCTGTTTAGTTTCTCAAATTAAATAAAAGATACAACCAGGATACATAAATACACGAACAAGGAATCCATCTTAGACTGGATTCTTCCAAACAAAACAAATAACACAAATTCTTCCGGCTGCCCTGCTGACAGATTAGTGATCACCTACCAACATATGCTGTCAGAAACCATCCAAATATATGTAAATAAGTTGCCTACTGAGAAGTGTGAAATATATTTTAATTCAAGTGACTTTGTCTCCACAATGAAACTCTACAAATGGAATATCCTAAAGACCAAGCCACTAGATGATGCTTTAACACATTTCAATAATACTTTCCTAAACATCCTCAACTAGCAACATCACACTCAGAACTAAGAGAGTCAGGTCAAACCCTGTAGCCTGGCTAACAAAACACACCAGTCAATTTCTTCTTCAAGGAGGGAAAGCTTTGGGGAAATATGGCCTAAAAACAAAACCCAATCCAATTACCAACACTTTAGATACTTAAGAAATCTTGAAAAAAGTTAACAGTGACAAAAACATCCTACTTCGCTAAGCAACACATCAAAACTATCCCAAGCAATTTTGGTCCATAAACAAACTACTACACCTTAGCCAAACAACTACTGCCACACTAACAACCAGTAACTACCCAGACAATATAGCCATCTAGTTTAACTCCCACTTTATAAACTCGATACTCTCTTTTACTAAACAGAGTTCTCTCACCACCCTCACTACCCCAACCTCATCTAATAACAATACTTTATCCTCTTTCCAACTAGTCCCAACTAGCACCATAAAAAAATACCTACTGACAGAGTATCTAAAACTCACTTCTGAAGCTCTTGTCTTCCCTGTTTCTATACTAATTCACAACAGAAAACTATGTCTCAGCAGTCTGGAAGACATCTTTCATAATTCCACTGCACAAATGTGGAAATTTAACTGACCTGTCCAACTATAGACCCATAACTATGCTATCCACACCCTGCTCCTCAAACATCTTACCCAAATAATCTTCTCTCCATGACCTGGCATGGCTTCTTCGCCAGTCATAGCACAATTTTTGCTCATATTAGTTTACCCAATGCTATCAGCCACAATAGAAATAATAGCAAACTAGTATCAGCACTTGTCTTTGATCTGTCAAAGGCATCTGACACAGTTTTCCAACAAAAACGTCTCAGCAAACTCTCCTCCCTAGGTCTAAATAAATCATCTCTCACCTGGTTTCATAGCTGTCTCACAAATGGAAAGCAATCTGTAAAATGGAAACAAGAATTATCTTCTTTCCTTCTAGTCTCCTTTGGAGTCTTATAAGGATCAGTACTGGGCCCATTTTTATTTAATATAGTTGTAAAAAAAAAGAACTCCATACCACCACAAAAAAAAGCAAATATAGGTCAGAATGCAAAAGATGCAAGTCTCATCTGCTCAGCCTCAACACCACAGAGGGTCTGCAAGTAGTTTAAAAACAATTTAATATTATAATTTAAAAAAGATTAAGCACTTTTGTCTCATTCCAATGAAGTCTCTTTTTCTGGAGATGAAAGCACTTAATGTTTTTTTTTTTAATTTGTGGACCCTCTGTGGCATTTCTGTTTATCATTTTCAGTGTATTTGTTTGATGCTGCACCATTCTTCAGTTTCAACACTACAAATCCTCCAGGGAATCACACAAGAATCTTTCTTATCTGTCCAGTCCTGGCTAGGCACTGCAGACCTACTCCTAAAAAGCCTAAACTAATGCTCTTCATAACAAAACAATTCAATACTCAAAAGCACAATTTTCATATTCAATAACAAAAAAACCTGAAACCACTATAGCACTCCAAGGACCACCAGAAAAAAAACTCATATCTTTGGCATATTCAAGTTTAATAGGCACTTTTGTCACCAAGACTACATTAGAAAATAAACACATATAACAAATACAGATTTGTATACAGATTTAAAAAATGCATATAGGAGAACAAACCCCTCCCACACAGAGCTGCTGAAAAGATTTGGATAAAAAACTCTTTTATTAACCAGAAATAGATGAGCGCTTTCACAGAGTTTTCTGTGGTTTGTATACAGATTTTAAAAAGCATGAACCAATCTTTTAACACACACAATTAATAAATAAAATAGTCAATTAACTTACGATTATAAAATTTAACCCATTATTAGATGGCCAATTTCTTATCTCTTAAGAAACATTTAATGTTTACAGTCTCATTTAACCCAAGTGGATTATCAGCATGAAACTACTGCAGTGCTCCAAGGAACACCAGGAAATCCTTGTTTGAAACCACTGTAAATATTGTAGTTATTTATTTTTTCTATTTCCATATTGTATCATCTGATGATGCAAAAATTGAAGCCATGACAGAAGTCAAATTACTTGAAGTACTCATAGATAACAAACTCAAATGCGACCAACATATTTTGCAAATTTTTGTAGTTTATTTCTAAGTGGAAAAATGTTGCCATATGGATACTAATTGTACTTTAAGTATGTACCTTTTACAGATTATTCATGTATATATATTTATCAGACTGTAAACTATGTAAATATAACAATATTGCTAAAGGTGCTTACATCATTGGGTAATTGTGCCAGCTCTTGGACCAGGTCATAAATAAAAAGGGTTCTCTCATTACCTCACCTACCCAGTTATTAAATAAATAAATAATTATATGTGCCATTTATAGTTGTGCCTGTACCATGCAGAATGTCACACTTATTTTAACTTATAATTATGTAAAGAAAAAAAGCCATGTAGTGCATACTTTAATGAGTATTTATAAACTTCCCTTATCTACATGGCATAGAGTAGTGTGACACTGTTCTGAAACACATTTTCTGAATATTTATTCCTAAGATTTCTTAAGATTTAAATAGTAGCTGAAAATGGTGTCAGGATAAACTCTGCCTTAATTATTATAGTAAGCCGGTTAATCAGGTAAATCAAAAAATAATTAAAAACACTAATAGATAATAGGGAAAACTTCATGTAAGTTGAAGGATGGTAATATGAACATATGAACGATGTGGCTAAAGCCAAACTAACAAATGACTCTATATAGACATTTTTGCAAGCCACAGATCACAAATTTTATTTTTTAGTGTTGGATTATGTTGAGAAAGACCCTAAGGTATTCATTACAGATGACCATTTAAGTAAAAAGGAACTTATTTGGCTCTTAAGGCTCAATGCATTGGAACCCCCAGGTTTGAACAAATCTTCCTCACTATCACCAATTTTAAAGTTAAAAAGTCTTGAAGGTTGAAGTATATGTCAACATTAAGGTTTACTGTTGTTTTTGTAATTGGTTACCAGTCTTATCAACATCTTATTAAGTTGTGTATATTCATGTGAAATTGTTATCTTTTAAGTACTTTTCAAGTATTTTTAATGGCTAGTTTTTTATACTTCATTAGTTCTACATTTTTATTGGTTATAAAAATCACATGAGATGGTGGTGTGATGATATTTAATTGTGGTATTTGATGTGTAAAGCAGTTCTGAAGAATTCTTGTCAAGAAGACAAAAGTGCTTGACTGCTGTATTTTACCAATAAAGTGGTCCGTGTCAGTGACATTGCCTCATTCCTTAGTACCTGCCGTTTTCAGTTAATACTGAGAATCAGATAAGCATTTGTTATGCATTCTGATTAATTGGTCAGTTTTATCTGCTCGGATTATGTGTTGTTATAAGTAAATGCTAATTTCTGCTGCTATTGCAGAACAACATTTCTGTAATACTAACTTTGTGTTCTGAATGACACTAGCTGGCAGAATGAAGCTTGAAGTAACTCTGCCTTGAGCAGTGACTATATTGCAACTATATAGAGATACAGTAGCAGATGGAGGGAGGAGTATTAATAGCTGTCTGAATCAAAGGATCATAGGAAGTTCCTAGGCTAATGGCCCTAAAGCCTTTACAAGCCTAGCCAAGTTCTACCATTATTTCCATGATCAGCACCTATTGCCCTGTCCAAGAGGGACACAGGTGGAACACCCCAGGGTGAATTTACAGTTACCCATCCAATTGTCCAGATTGTGTTTGAAGAGGGCCAATGAAGCACTCTGTTTGACATGAACTGGGAGTCAGTTCCAAAGGTGTGGTAACCTCTAGGAGACAAATCTCTCCCTCCAGCAAGTTCTGTTACTGTCACATATCAGGTAAGTCTTTACAGTGAGTAACCTGTGTACCATTTGACTTACAGATATGCATCATATCCAATAATGCAGGGTCAGACATTGCCTTATAGGCAAAGCGAAGATCACCTCTGAGTGGTCTTTATGAAACAGAATAAAGTGACAGTGATTTCAGCTGATCCACATAGGACAGATGCTGAAGACCTTGAACTTTCCTTGTGAAGGACCTTTGTGGTCTCTCCATTTGCTGCAGGTGCTTGGAAAGGTACATAAGAAAAGGAGCATAGTACTCAATTATTGGCCTGATAAAGGAAAAGTACAGGGACATTATAACTTCTTTTTTATCTGCAGGCAATGCCCTTACTTATGAGATGAGCAATATAGAATGCCTTTCTTACCACCGTGGAGACACGGTGACACTGTGATCAATGGTAAGATTGCTGTTTTCCCAGGTCTCTCACCACTGAGTGCATAATTGAGGTGTTGCTATTGATGTGGTAGTTAGCAGAGACAGTGATCTTACTGAAAGGGATGAAAATGCATTTTTCTTGCATTGAATCTAAGTCTATGACTTTGGCACCAATCATCTGTTTGTGTAAGACACTCTTGTAAGATGTAGACATCATTTGGAGATTCTATGACTGCTTCCAGTTTGCAGTCATCAGCAAACTTTGTCAGCCACAGACCTTTAGTTTTTGCTTGTACTTCATAAAAATAGATTCCAAACAGTAGAGGTCCCAGGACTGATCCCTGTGGAACATCACTGGTTACAGGTTTGCTGTTGGAGGTGGATTCCATTCCTTTTACTATATGGGTTCTATCAGTGAGCCAGTTAGCAACCCATCTAATGATATAAGGGTTGATACTTAGCTGAGGGAGTTTGTCAATGATGCCTGACTGGCAGAAAGTGTCAAATGCCTTGGTTAAGTCTAGGTAGGTTGTATGCACAAATTTCCCCTCATCCAGGGCCTTGGTGGCTGTCTCAAAGAAGTCCACCAGGTTTAATTTGCATGATTTCTATTTGACAAAAAGAAACTGAGTAGGGTCAAGTGTTTGGAGATTACCTATATCTTTGTTGTTAAGGTTCCTAATGATGCACTCCATGTCCTTGCAAATAAGACTAGTCAGGCTAATAGGTCTACAGTTCCTGTGGTCAGTGGAAGCACCACATTTGTGCAAGGGAATAACAGTGGCCATTTTTCATTAAGCTGGGACAAAGCTGGTGCTTAGACTGTGATTGAAAACAGTAGCCAATGGTGTTGGTAATTCTTGTTGGAGCCCATGTAGAATGCAGCCTGGGATGTTATCAGGTCCCATAGAAGCTGTGTTTTTGGCCTTAGGGCATTTACGACCTGCTCTTTAGAGATACAAGGTAGGGGACAGCTGGAAGGGATGTCATGGGGTACGTGTGGTGGGAAAAGGGGAGTGAAGTTTTCACAGAAGCCATCAGCCAACAGGTTAACTATGTCCACAAGCTCAGTAGATGTGATATAATTAATTACCATTTCAGCATAAATCTGAGCCTTTCCTTTTAGGTTATGGATGTAACTAAAGGACGTCTTATGGTTTTCTTTAGTTGAGGAAGGTAGTTTGGATTTGTAGTTTACTTTGGAGGACTTCACAAGAAGTTGTATTTGCTTGTTTAAGCTGAGGAAGGAGTGTTTCCAATTTAGGGCTCGCTCCCTCTTACTCTTAGACAGCAATTTCTTCCTCTTAGTGTAAAGCCTGTTAATGGAAGTTGTCCACCAAGCAGGTTTGCTCTTCCTTGAGGAGCTTGTTTTGGTCCTATCAGGTACGGCTGAGCAAATGCAGTTATACAGGTGTTTGTATAAAGCATTGGTGTAGAACTCGGCATAGTTGCCAGTTCCATCTAAGGGGGAGGTACAGTAAAGCTATTTATACCATCACATAAAAGATTATAATCTGCTTTGGAGAAGTTTTTTAGTTTAGTTGCTAGTGGTGGTGGGGGGGGGGGTCAGGTGTGATAGTTACTTCAAATGATAGTGATTTGTGGTCAGATATCACGAGGGAAGACCTCACAGTGGAGGTGCTACAGTGATCTCCCATATTGGTAAGCACCAGATCCAGGATATTGGCACCCCTTGTGGGGGTGTCAACCAGCTGGTCCAGGGCATTGGATTTAATGAAGTCGAGGAACCTTTGGACAAGAATGTTTGAGCACCCATTCAATTGATGGGTATTTAAAGTCACCCAAAACCTTGGTGTTCAGATGTATCTTGATAGACTCAAGTAGATCCAAATAGGCAGAGTGGGTGTCCTGATTCATGGAGGGAATCCTGTATCTGGAAATGACTTGAATAGGTGTCCTACAAACAGTTAATTGCACCTGAAGAATCTCCAGGGAATCATACTGTTTAACCAATCTGGACGATTATTTATCTTTAAAGAATATTGATACACTGCCTCCTTTAGTTTTCACACCTTCAGTTTGTGGTCTGAACATGTGGAAGGAGGTGTAACCTGGTATAGCTGGGGTGCTCTCCACAGCCTTGAACCAGACCTCAGTGACTTCACAAATGTCTGTGTTTTCCAAGGTGAGGACTGCTTCCGGTGAGTGCACTTTCGTGTTAAGACTCCTAGCATTTAACAGCATAACCTTGTGGATGTTTTTAGATGGAGTTTTTGAATTTTGTCCTTGAGACACTGTCTAAAAAGGGACTACGGGGATGGCAAGATCCTTATCCAGTAGCCAAAATCCCAGGGGTGACAGATGATGACCATGTCTCGCAAAGCATAGAGGTCTGTCGATTATGTCATCCCAAGCTGACAGATACTGGATTCCCTTAGAATGACACCAGAAACTAAGTCATTTATTGAAGTTGATAATTTTCTGTTTGTTCTGAGGCATCATACTACGTGAAGGTAAAATGCTGCTTAAGGCTTGGGACATGCCTGCCTGAGACACATAGTCCGAAAGCTCAGTCATGTTTTTCTTCATATAGTCCAGAGGTACATCTCAAATCATTCACGACAACTGAGTACCAAATGTGGTACCAAGAGGATGGAATGAGTACCAAACAGGATGGAATTGCATATGTTGCTTTCTAAGGGGGATGGACTTGAGAAAAGAAAAACACAACATATCCAAAAGTCAGTTTACCTCTAATGATGAGCAAGATAGGCTGTTGCTTTATTATATTTCACAGTATTTATTTTAGCTTTTTCACATAATAACACAGAGTGCAATAGTTCATAGCATGCATATTCAAGTTGTTGCTCACTTACAGTGATGCTCTTGATACACAGTTTTTTCAAGCTTTATTCCTATGAGTTCATTAGTTTCTCAGAATTATTGGTGAGTCTGTTTCAGTAGAAAGTTGGTTTGTTGTGTGTCTAGAAGAATCTTCAACTTTAAAATATTGCAGTGTTTTACATTTTTTCCTGATAATACAGGTACCGAGGATATAAAAAAGTACTGCTTCAGATAAAGTCTTGTATTTTTGTCCTTATCTGTTAAATTTGTGGTTTGTTCCCATTTTTCCAGCAGATTATTTCTGTTAACTGCCAACCGGTACATCATACACATGGATTAAAAGATCAAAAATTCACCACATTGCATCTAAAACATAATAGTTTCTGGGTATCTAGCACCCCAAACTCCACCACAGCATTTAAAGTGATTTGCCAGTGTTCACTGGTCCTTTTCAGTATTCTAAGTTAAATGCAGCTATGCATTTTCCTTGCTGTAACTCATTATGCTTTTGAATTATATTTTAATAAAAAGCTTTTTATTAAAACCATGGCTGAAATAAATTTAGAATATCCTTTAGAAATGACCCCTTGAAATATCTTGAGGTATGTCCATATACTAAACTGGATGAAATTTCACACATGTGCAATGCTGCTTCTATTAAAGCTTATGCACACGCCTCATGTTTTCACTGACTTGATGCCACTGAGTTTAAAGTCTGTGGTTTGCATTCAGTGGCATTAGGGAAGGGAAAAATAGGTTTAAAAATATTTTTTTCCAAAAAGAATCGAAGTCCCAAAAGTTATGCAACAAGGAAAAGAATAATTTTTCATTTTCTGCACTGCATGATGTGGTGAATAGGTAATTTTTTTCATTGGAAAATCAGTTTAATTATTTCTCTCGGACTGCTTCAAGCAACAACAATTTAGCTCTCATATTATATTATTTACTTTTCAACATTACACTCCTGGACCCTATCAGCTTATTTGTATAATTGTTAGCAGATGTGCATATTATAAATAAAATTTGTATTTTATAATAATGATATATGTGTTTCAGTGTATATCTGTATATCTCTTTCCTACTTCTGGGTTCTAACAACGCCCTTTCATTTTGTGGCTAATGAAGAA
Source organism: Protopterus annectens (assembly GCF_019279795.1). Classification (NCBI taxonomy): domain Eukaryota; kingdom Metazoa; phylum Chordata; order Ceratodontiformes; family Protopteridae; genus Protopterus; species Protopterus annectens. The sequence continues at coordinate 233,159,488 of NC_056726.1, read as the reverse complement.
TTGTGCTGTGCCAACCAAAAAAGTTTCTTGTGGATGCCTAAGATATGAAATTGTAGACAAGACAGAGGTATGTAGAGTGGAAATTAACATCTGAAGAGGAAAAACAACAATTTATTGAAAAAACTTTGAAGACCCAGTATTAGACATAGAGCAAGCACATTATTGTTTGCATTATGCCCTCCAGAAGTGCATAGAAAGAAACTGATTAGAATTTAAACAGAATTTCACTAACAGAACTCAACAGCAGAGGCCTTCATTTTACTAAAATGACTCTTAACAAAGACTCATTATTGCATTCAAAATAATACAGTACAGTATCTCGACACTTCTGTTTGTAGACTTTACAGTACAGGTCCTCTAAATATGTGTTCATCACTTTCAAAATAATGGAAAATAGATGTTTACCTTACAAATATTTTATATGATAATATTCAGATGATAAATATTTATGTAAATAAAAGCACACTAAAATTTAGAAAGTCAGATCATTCATCGCTCACGGAAAGTTTTATACAATAATTTTTTTCCAGTCCTGTAAAGGGGAAGCTGAATGTGGAATTTCAGGAACTGATGAAAAGCTATATAAATCATTGTACACTGGAGCTACAATCTGAAATAAAATATGGCATGCACCATAAAGCATCTTCTGGTGCTAGACGTTTCCAGGCATTTGCATCAGGTATTGTTGTGATTAAAGATAAAAATGCTCACTGGCATGATTTTGCAGTTTCAAACATAGAATGGACATAATAGTATTCCAATGAGCACAAATAACAGTGCTCTTTACTGTGTACTGTTTTGTAAAATGGTATCGTGCACATAACATAAAGAAGATAATTTATTCTCGTATTCATCTCTTATTTTCTGTTTTTATAACATCTGATGTTGATGAGAACTTATGTACTGCTAACTTTATCTCTAACTTGCAACACCTACTGTTTTGGACATACAAATCAGTCTGCAGTGAGTTTTGCTGTTACAGGGAGTGTTTATGACATTTAGTGCTTTAGTATCCCTAAGCAGAAATGAACACACATTTGATATTTTGTGCAACATTAAGGGTCCCTAGACATGCATAGAGTTATTTTCCTTAGTCTTCTGCCTTTTAGTGATTTTTATCCAGTTGTTAAACTTCTGTTTTTACAACATTTTTGGCAATAAAACTGGTGAAAAGCTTACAAAGTCCACTTATAAATGTTGGCATTCTTGTGCTGAATGTGACGTAATGTTTCCCTGAGAAGTGCTCAGTATTGCCCTTCATTGCATCTTTATATAATGTTTGCAATGTTTAATTCTATGAAGTTTTGTCTTTTCTTAAATTTTTGATGAGATAGTGGGCCGGATTCACAAAGGCTTGCACGGAGTCTAAGAGTAGTGTAAGACTCCATGCAGCCTTCGCGATCCAGGAACAGCCCAAAGTCCGTGTAAGAGACAAACTAAAACGGCTCTTACACGGAGTGGGCGTGGATAAGCTAATCACCTCACTTGCAGCCGAATAGCATGCAAATAAGAATGATTAGGGATCCAGGAAGCCCAGAACAGCCCGTGTAAGAGCCGTTTTAGCTGCAGAAATGTACTCAGTTGACAACTGAGTACGTTTCTGCAAAAAACGCAATGGAGCCATGTCAGCTCCAAATAAAGGGTGCATATGTGTCAGGCAGCATGCCAATGGCCAAATATGTGGCCAATGGCAAGGTAACCTGATGCAAATATCTTAAAAATATAATTTTTTTTTTGCCGATGTTTAAAACCAGCGCAGCCCCGCGCAAACGGGCTGCGCTGTATAAAACATAAAAACGAAGGATATAAACCCAAAAATTTGGGTTTTATGCAATACATGGAATGTCAATGCAGGGACCAGCAGACCAAAACCAACATGGCCACCATGTAGTGGTTGCTAAGGGGGGAAGCTGAGTCTAAGAGATGTAACTAAGCATTAGTAGGCAATCTGATGCAAATGAGTGTTAGGATACTGAATTCCACTGTCACATAGCAAATGAGCACAGTCTGAGTAGTGTAAGAGTTACAGAAGGGGGAGGAACAGAGTAGGAGATAGGTGACATCACAGGGGGGAATGGTAGAAAGAAATGCAGTTCATTGGAGGCCAGAGTCACATGACAGATGTCAGACAGATATCATGGAAAGAGGTGTGCCACTAAATAAGCATGAGAAAGTCAAGAAATGGAAGGTGTACACTGTTGCCTACACCGAAGTTTCTTGCTGGGCACGCATGCGCACATGTGTGCGCCATGAAGCACGAGTAAGGCAGTGTGCACGCGTGTAAGGCAGACGGAGTATGTGGGACCGTGTTGGGAGATGTTTAACACTGTTTGCGCGGGTGTGCACGCGTTTTAATCCGAATAAGCAGATTCTGAACCATGTAAGCATGTGTGCGCGCGTGTAAGCCACTGTGAGCGTGTTTCTGCTGGTTTGCACACGGCTCCTCCCTGAGGAAACAGAGAGGAAAAAGGAAGCAACAGGTTTAGTAGGAAGCTAGCAGGGAATACTGCTGGAGCTAGCAGGTGAAAACAATTAGAAGCAGGCAATTACACAGGCAGAATAGTAGCCCAGCCCAGCACTTAAAACTCTGCAAACAGCAGTGCAGGATGTTTCTCTCAAGAGACACTGCAAGACAGGAGTTAAGATATTAGAAGTGAAAACTGAAAAAGCTAAACTCAGAGCAGAAATGTTAGGGGCTGCCATAGCTGTCATAATGAGACAGACAATGCAGATGGTGCCAGACAACCCACAGTGAGGAGACAGGGAAGAGTGTACAGGCCCAGGGTCACCTACCACGGGTTACATGAGCTGGAGATAGTAGAGTGCTATAGAGTGGACAGAGACCTCCTGCAGCAAATAGTGGAGCTGTGCAGGCCACACCTCACACACAGAACCAACAGAGGGGAACCCATCCCAGTGGAAACCAAGGTATGTGTTGGCCTAAGAATACTAGCAACAGGTACCTTCCAGAGACCAACTGGTGATATGATGGGGATATCACAGGCATCAGCCTCCAGGGTACTGCACCAGTTCCTGGATGCCATGTCAGCACATGTCGGTGATCATGTATATTTCCCCAATGCCCATGAGGTATTGGCCAGCAATATGCGTCTCTTCCAGCAAATAGCGGAATACCCTGAGGTAGTGGGTGCAATAGACTGCATGCACATATGCATCAAAGCACCAGCCGGTGAGCGGGGTAGGGCATACATCAACCGCAAAGGCTTCCCCTCCATCAACTGCCAGGTCGTGTGTGATGCCCAGGGCATAATAATGAATGTGTGTGCTGGCTGTCCTGGGAGCTACCATGATTCCCACATCTGGCATTTGACGCAGCTGTACCAGACATTTGCCAATGGGGACATCCCGCACGGACACCTAGTGGGGGATGCAGGTTATGCACTGGAGCCGTGGCTGATGACACCCATCAGAAACGCACACACACCTGAACAGGAACGCCATGATGAGGCACACGCACAAACACGTAATGTAATAGAGCGTGTGTTTGGGCTACTCAAGTCACGGTTCCGGTGTCTGGACACATCTGGTGGAGCCTTGCAGTACACACCAACTACATGTACCCAAATTGTCATGGTATGTGCTATGCTACATAATATGATCTTGCGAAAACAGCTGCAGCAGGACCAGCATAGGACTGAGCCAAACAGCCCCCCACCATTGCCAAGGCCATCACAGGCAGAGCGTGACTTGGAGGAGGAACAACCTGAGCCTGCCCCAGTAGGCAGAAGGAGGCGTGCCCAGTATGCCCTGGCCTTGGCAAAGAGGCAACGCATAGCACATACACTGGCTCAGTAGGAACCCTGGGAATGATACCCCTCTCTGACTCACTCATATAGTAACAGGGATGCCTAACATGACACAACCTGCTCTCAAACATGTACAGGGAAGTGTAATATGCGCATCCGACAGAGGCAGCCCTGCAGCACCACCTGAGGCATGAATGCTATGTGTTAAGTAATGTAACACCATGTACTATATGCACACCTGAGGACCCTGACTAACATCCTACCCTCACCAAGCATCATGCCACAATATGACAATGAGATGATCAAGTGCAATAATTGACTGAAGTATCGCAGTTAGTCAAAGGGGATCCAATGTGTGCCAGTCTGGGATGACATGCTGAGCATGACATGATGCTCCACCTGCTAGGACTGGCATGCACCTATCAGTGCAGGCCGTATGGATACTGGCAAAGGCTGTTGTTACCCACAGTGTGCCCTGAATAGGTAAGGCTCAAAACACAAACCTATCTCCATAGGTATCAGAAGGGATAAGAATAAGATAAGGGATAAGTCGAAACAGCAAGATGCATGCAGTCTAAACTCACCCAGTATGGAGAATGTTGATATCTGTGCTGTAACAGAAAACTGAGTCAAGGCTCACAACAGCACCCTAACACTACCAGGTTACACCTCATACTGTGCTGTACAGCCTCAAAACATGGAACAAGCTACAAAAGGAGGGTGACTAGCAAGAATTGTCAAGGATAACCACACCCCATGTTGGTACCACAACAAAATGCAGCATGGACTAGCCATGGTCAAGTAACAGTGGCTAAAACTGCCCCCCAGTTTATAGCCTGCTACAGACTACTGTCCCAACACCAGGAACTGCACCTGGCCTATGCTGGAATACATGAATATATCAAGTCCTCCAAACCACATTATATTGGGTGACTGAAAATACCCAGACATAGACTGGGAGCATTATACTAGCTCCAACAGTGTAGGACAAAAGTTCATAGAATCCATAAACCAAAAGGCCCAGGAACAACGTACCACTCCCACAAGAGGGGTAAACATACTGGATGTGATAATCAGCAACATGGGTACTGGATGGCAAGATGAGAAGTGTATCGCTCACTGGTAAAACCAGACCATAGAGTAATCACACTGGATATACAAATCCTGACCACAGTCCCTGGCCAGAAAACCACAGTGGAAAACATGTGTAAAGCAATATTTGCACTCCTCCAAACTGATGTGGAATCCATTAAAGGTCCTGTGCAGGTGCAAAATATGGGCCACACCTCAGAACCTGTAATACAGCCATTCCATGAACACTGCCAGGAATGCTTGGATTATGCAATCCTAAATTAAAACAAGACACAATGCCATACACGGAGGCATCTGGCATGGTGGACACCAGCCATAACCAAACCATGCAAGAGAATGAGGAAGCTACTACATGATAGAGCAAACATAAACAATGAAGTAATCACTGATCAGTAGTATGGCAATAAAATCTGTCCACACATACAATCCACTAAGGCCAGCCACAACAAGTTGAATCTGTGAATCCTGAGGCAATGTTACACCTGCCCCAAGTACACAGACAACCCCCAACTCCACCCAAGAAATACAAATATATGTGAGAGATGCAACCATCTATCCAAACTGGAGGCTGAGCTCCTCAACTCAGTACTCCCAAAACTAGTCAGGAGGAGAAGGTAACCACACACACCACAAACACAGTCCCACATAGACCTATCACAACTGCAAACCAAACACATAAACACAGAAAAACATTCCCGGAGGCACAAATTACAAACACAGCACACCAACAGAGGCCTCTAAAGCAGACACCCAATCAAACAACCTCCAAACATAGCACATGCAACACATAGTACACAAAGCTGGTGTGCCAAACAGTCACAGGCCAGAAGGAGAAACAACATGCCTGATACAGTTGTAATAGGTGACTCCATAGTCAGACACACTGCTGTCCTGCACACTAGACTGAACAAGGGAAAGGGTACAGTAAGCTGTCTGTAGGCTGCCACAATACGCCACATAACAGAAGTATGCAGGTCAATCCAAAGCAAGTAGAAATATGATGCAGTCATAGTCCATGCTGGTGTGAATGACCTGAGATGTACCTCCCAAGACTACATGAAAAGAGACATAGATGAGCTCTCTGATTATGTAGTCCATGCCGGTATGACACTCACCATTTGCAGCATCCTAACCTTACCAAGAATAATGCCACAGTACAAACACAGAATGATCAGTCATAGCAAGTGGCACACTTACTGGTGTCATTCCAAGGGGATCCAATGTCTGTCTGCTTGGGATGTCATGCTTGACAAGCCACACAGCTGTTCTTGGGATGGCTTGCACGTGTTACCCCTGGGCATCTGGATATTGGATAAGGCCTTTGCCACCTCCATAGAGCCTTTTGTAGGCAAGGCTGAAAAGACTGACCCACCACCCTAGAAAACATAAGTGGAAAGAAACATAAGGGTAATGCTGACCAATGCCAGATGTGTAAACCCCAATATGCATGCTCCCGAGGCCATCCCCAGTATGGAGAACATTGATGTCTGTGCAGTGACAGAAACCTGCTGCAAGCCTCCTGACAGCACACCAGCACTACCAGGTTATACCACATATCATGTGTCATGGCCCCAAAACCTGGAACAAAACATAAAAGGAGGGTGAGTATCCATATTCAGCACAGACACCGATACGTCCAGGTAACTGACAATGCACAAGGCATTGGAGTCCACCCATGTGCAACTAACTGTAGGCAAGACTGCTGTACAGTCTGTAGCATGCTACAGACCACACTCTCATACACAGGAACCCCACCCAGCCGTCCTGAAGACACTGGACAGTATGAATGTCCCACCAAATACCAAACAAGGTACCACAAATTACCACATAGGTGGTAAACCATTATGTATGGAAGGAGTAACCAGGGACCTAGGGACACAAGTGGACAGTAACCTGTTATGTGACACCCACATTGCCAATGTGGCTAGGAAGACTGTCTACATTTGACACCGTATCAGGAAAGGATTCACATCTACGTCAACAGAGGTCATTGTGCCCCTATACTGTTCTCTTATCACACCCATAATCTAGTACAATGTCTCATATGGGATGTACCTTACCTGACACCTGCAGCAGTTAGAAAGACCTCAAAGGTACCTCACCAAGAGGATAAAGGGTCTCAAATATATGTCATATGCTGCCTGGCTGTAGACACCCCAGCTGAATGCAGTCACATACTGCCTACACAGAGGCATTGCATGCCTGTTGTAGAAAGCCATGCCCAACACAGGAGTAATGGACATGATCCACCCCAGAAAACTCAAAGCCATCGGAGCTGTGAGAGTGAGAGATGTCAACCTCAACAAATAATGAAATAGGATGTGCTGGTGGGACAGATACATAATCCAGAGGCTCCCCACACCCTGGACCAGAATCCCACTCCATGTTAGGCAGAGCCCCTCACTGACACTCTTCAACAGGAATCTTGCCAAGTGGATGGATGATTGTAGAGTTACACTGGGGGTCTTCACTGTGTCATGTCCAGACAGAGGCACAGCAAAGCAAATCATAAATGGCCATAATATTCACATAGCAAGGGGTGGCAAAAGCCACACACACACACTGGCTAGGCTAACAAATGCCCTAGGGTGGATAGCCTAGTATGAACCTATGAACATATGAAGATACAAATTGTACAGGACACTAAGGATAATCCCAAGGCTTTCACAACTGATGGTAGGAACCATGTTGGGAATTCACAGATATGCTCTGAATCACACAAATATCACAAACACACACACATATTGCCAACATACATCCTGACAGGTGCAGTGCAACCCCCCCCCCCCTGAATGCAGAATATCTATCCCAGCAGACTGCTGGCCCCCTGACATTGCAGATGCTGAGGTAACAGCCAGCATCTACAAAGCAAAACACACAGCAGCAATGGTATGAGATGGTGTCCTGGGCTTAGTGCAACATGGACTCCAAGATGAATGGAATGCCAAATCACACTACTGCTCAATGTCAGCCTTACCACAGAATATGTATCCAAAGAGCAGTGTACAACAACAGTGGTCCTTCTCAACAAAGGTGTTGCCTGAATGGATACTGAAAACTACTACCCCAGAATCCTGAGAAGCTCGGTCTGCACAGCTATGGAAAGGATCAGCATGTACCACAGACATAAAGATATTGGGGACCTACTGACACCGGACCCTACCCAGTGTGGCTTTCTTAAGTGCAGATCCTGCCCCTAAACATGTTTGACTCAATTGAAACAGTCATTAAGGTCATTGATGAGGGCAATGTGGTCCACACAGCGTAGCTGGACCTTGCAAAGGCTTCTATACAATACCCTACGTGTTCATTATAGATAAGCTCACCAGCTTAAATATAAACCCCTATGTCAGTAGAGGGGCTGCAAACCAGATCAAGGACAGAACAGACATGGTCAGACATGTTGCAGCCATGTCAGACTACAAACCAGATATAACTGGCATCCCACAAGGCTTGGTCCTAGAATCTCCCTCGTCTGGTATATATGTCCCATAGGTACAGGCAAACATGGAAGGACTGTGTCCGAACATGTTTGCAGAGGACTACAAACTGCTCACCACATATGATCCACCAGCCGACACAAGCATCCCACAAAAGGGCCACATAGAAACAGACAACTGGTGCCATAGCCATGTCAGCAAGCTAATTGCAGAAAAGTGTATAGTCAACCCCCATGGATATACAGTAAGTGCCCACCAATTACCACATAGGTGTTAACCCATTATGTAGTTAACATGTAATGAGAGACCTGGGGACACAAGGTGATAGATATCCTGCATTGGACAAACATGTGCTGTAGTGTTTACAGAAACATACCATATACCCACCTAATCATGAAGGCTGTCAGATCCAGATAAGGGGAGGTCATTGTGGCTCTGTAGTCATCCTTCATCAGCAGTACAATTGACTACAATAGCCCCTGTGGGATGTACCTCAGCAGACACCTCCATCAACCGTAAAGTCCCCAACAGTACCTCACCAGGAGTATCAAAGAGCTTGCACAGATGCCATGTGTTGCCTGTGTTGCTGGTATCAATAAACATGCTGCACCTTGTACAATCTGAATGTCAGTGAGCTATGCACATGAGAGACCTGAACCCCAGCACTGACTTACATAGGACAAGCTGTACTGCATGATCTATAACACAGAAGCCACCCCCACCCATGAGTGAACTCCCAGTACAGGCTACCCATAGAGTCACTTATCAATCTTCCTCAATAGGAATCTTGATGAGTGGATGGGAGACGGTAGCTTTATCCTGGGTATCACTGTCATGTCACAGGTAGACAGAGGCACAGTATACTAACCATGACATATGTCATGGCAAACTCTATTTACAATGTGTGTTGAAGGACAAACACACTCTCCAACTAGCATTAGACATGGACAAGGGCACATCGCTAGTGTTTGCAAATGTACACCTATGTTGTGGAATACACTACCAATGTTGGACAAGCCTGGTTTAAGTAGTTCATATCTGAACAGAATGCAACATGGTCAGATGTACACAACTAGCCCCTAACCAGGCTGTTGTGCTCACTATCAAAATGTAAAGCAGTGATAGCACTAAAGCCCAGGATACTGTCCACCACAGTCAAAGTACTACCAGTACACTATACAGTACTACAGTGTTAGGTCAGTGTGAAAGGATGTTGACAACTGTATGCAAAGTATCCCATGCAAACACTGCAGGCACAGTATAACCCTGTTGTGTTCACACACAAAGCAGTTGTACAGTAACTACACAACATGACACACAACACACAACCATAAACGGGTGATATTTGTTGAAGTTCACACTCATCCACAAATGTGGTGGGCTGCAGAGTCCAACATATGGAATGCTCACACTGGGCATGCTCACACACTTTGATAAATGAGACATATGTCAGACAACATGCCATGGGAAGGCTGAACTGGGCATGCTCACACACTTAGGCCAAATCTCAGTTTAGCAGTTGGACACAGATATCTGGTATTTTTACGTGTTATTCCAGGAACCAACCACATTACAGCAGTCTGCCCAGTGCACACAGTTAAATGACTACAGAGACATACGTGATATAGTGGATCCCTCCCATATGCAAACATCTTCCACAGATGCACAAGTTGTTCATACAAACAGGGAATGCTATGGCAATAAAGATGTGCAAACAGTCTATCGGCAACAAATAATGTGCATTTGACAATTAAACATATGGGTGTAGAGGTCAACACTAGGCTGTTTGCCCTAGGGAATGACAGCTTAGCCAGAGTGTGCTTGGTGTCTGCCTCCCCACAGGATGCACATTCCCCTTTCTAAACACCGATGATATCAGCACCCTATAAGTACAGCAGGAGAAAAGAAATCTCCCACTAATGCGAATAGTGCGCTCTGCTAATGTGTTCGTCGCAAGTGTCATAACATAGTTAGGTAGGGGTTTGAATCCTGCAAATGCTGAGTGAGTGGGGTTGGTGTGTGTGTAAGTCTGTGGGAGAGAAATGTCCCTTTTGGCAATTAGGAAAACACACTACAGGATGCACATTCCCCTTTCTAAACACTGATGATGTCAGCACTCTATAAGTATAGCAGGGGAAGGTAAACCTCCCAATAATGCGAATAGCGCGCTCTGCTAATGCGTCTGTCATAACATAGTTAGGTAGGGGTTTAAATCCTGTAAATGCTCAGTGTGTGAGAGTGGGATTGGTGTGTGTCTAAGTCTGTGGGAGAGAAATGTCCCTTTTGGCAACTAGGAGAACAGACTACAGGATGCAAATTCCCCTTTCTAAACACTGATGATGTCAGCACTCTATAAGTATAGCAGGAGAAGGGAAACCTCCCAGTAATGCGAATAGTGCGCTCTGCTAATGTGTCCATCTCAAGTGTCATAACATAGTTAGGTAGGGGTTTGAATCCTGCAAATGGCAAGTGTGTGTGTTTGGCTGAGGGGGTTAGTGTGTGTGTGAGGGAAATGTCCCTTTTGGCAACTAGTTGAACAGACTACAGGATGCACATTTCCCTTTCTAAACACTGATGATGTCAGCACCCTATAAGTACAGCAAGAGAAGGGAAACCTCCCAGTAATGCGAATAGCACACTCTGCTAATGTGTCCGTCTCGAGTGTCATAACATAGTCAGATAGGGGTTTGAATCCTGCAAATGGCAAGTGTGTGTTTTTGGCTGAGGGGGGTTAGTGTGTGTGAGGACAGTGTCCCTTTTGGCAACTAGGTGAACAGACTACAGGATGCACATTTCCCTTTCTAAACCCTGATGATGTCAGCACCCTATAAGTACAGCAAGAGAACGGAAACCTCCCAGTAATGCAAATAGCACACTCTGCTAATGTGTCCATCTCGAGTGTCATAACATAGTCAGATAGGGGTTTGAATCCTGCAATAGGCAAGTGTGTGTTTTTGGCTGGGGGGGGTTAGTATGTGTGAGGAAAATGTCCCTTTTGGCAACTAGTTGAACAGACTACAGGATGCACATTTCCCTTTCTAAACACTGATGATGTCAGCACCCTATAAGTACAGCAAGAGAAGAGAAACCTCCCAGTAATGTGAATAGTGCGCTCAGCTAATGCGTCTGTCTCAAGTGTTATAATATAGTTAGGTAGGGGTTTGAATCCTGCAAGTGTGTGTGTTTGGATGAGGGGGGTTAGTGTGTGTGCTATTGTGTGTGAGGGAAATGTCCCTTTTGGCAACTAGGAGAACAGACTACAGGATGCACATTTCCCTTTCTAAACACTGATGATGTCAGCACCCTATAAGTACAGCAAGAGAAGGTAAACCTCCCAGTAATGCGAATAGCACACTCTGCTAATGTGTCCGTCTCGAGTGTCATAACATAGTCAGATAGGGGTTTGAATCCTGCAATTGGCAAGTGTGTGTTTTTGGCTGAGGGGGGTTAGTGTGTGTGAGGAAAATGTCCCTTTTGGCAACTAGGTGAACAGACTACAGGATGCACATTTCCCTTTCTAAACACTGTTCAGCTGAAGTCCATGGCTCTGGCACAAGTTGTCTGTTCCTATGATGCCCCTTTGGAAGATGCTTGTGTCGGCTGGAGAGTCGATTATGGTGGCCAGTTCGCAGTCATCTGCATATTTGGTCAGCCACAGTCCATCCGTGTTGGCCTGTACCTCCAATAAATATATACCAAACAAGAGAGGTCCCATGACTGAGCCTTGTGGGACACAACTCGTAACTGGTTTGGAGTCTGGCATGGCTCCAGCAATTCTAACCATGTAGGTTCTGTCCTTGAGCCACTGTGCAATCCATCTAGTGACATAGGGGCTTATATTTAAGCTGGTGAGCTTCTCTAGAATGCCCAAGTGGGGTATTGTTGTGAAGGCTTTTACGAGGTCCAGGTAGGCTGTGTGAACCACCTTTCCCTCGTCAATGGCCTTTGTGACTGTTTCAAAGAAATCAACCAGGTTAAACCTGGTAGTGCTGGTGTGCTCTCAGTAGCCCTGAACCAGGCATCTGTTACTGCACAGATATCGATGTTCTCCATGCCAAGGAGTGTTTTGGGTGCATGCATCTGGAGGTTTAGATGTCTGGCGTTGGGTAGCATTACTCTTAGTTTCCTATCCCTTGTGATACCTATGAAGGTGGGTTTGTCATTTGAGCCTTGCCTAACATAGGCACTATGGGGGTAGCAAGAGCCTTTGCCAATATCTGAAAGCCCAGGGGTGACAGGTGCAGGTCATCCCTAGCGAAGCAGGTAGTTCAACAGAAGATGAATATGTGAAGGTGTAGTGCCTGTGATTAGTTAGCAGTAGCATATATGACTGCTCACGTGGACACATGCCAGGTAAGTCATATGCACTGTGTCACAGGCAATGTACATGTGAACAGGACAAACAGTGACATCCTGTCAAGTGGGACATGGACATACATATAGTAAGCTATGCAGATGGCACTAGGAGTCCACAGAAACTCTATAACTATGCATTGCAGGTGTGATCAGTATTCCAGGGTAATTGCAAGCAAACATGCATGCAAACAAAGCTACAGTAAACAGGGCTGCATGTAGTCCATTGTACAACAAACAAGCTGTACCAGTTCCAGTAGGTAACACTGCAAATATGCAGGCACTATGCACATGTACATGGAAATACATGGGTCAGATGGCTAGGGTCCAGTCTCAGTGCACACAAGTGTACAGACCATGTACTGTCAGGATGTACAATAACTGGATGGAAACCCATGTGCTCATACCTGCAGTAATACACATGTCAAATAACAGACACTGAGCCTTCACTCAGTGGTTCCATACTTAGTAGGATGTATGCTACCTGGCCTGCCACCACAGTATCCCTGACATATATGGAGACTCTCCCTCCTGTGACAGTTAGTTTTGTGTGTTGGGGCTGTCTAGCATGGTATGAGATGTGAGCATGCAGTGCTAGGGTGCTCCTGTGTGTCCTGTACCAGTCATGTAGTACTGCACACATATCAACATCCTCAAACATCTGCATTGCAGAGTCCAGTGTGGGCAACATGCCACTTGCAATTTACATGTCCATCATTGCGTATTACTACATTAATTACCTTATCCCCTGTGCTACCTATGTATGTAGCCTTCTGTTGACATCCTTACCACCAGTATGCCAACATGTGCAGATGATACACTATGGTACTTACCATGGGTGTAGACAACAGGACATGACAATCACACACTTACTGCATCAGGCATGCTGTGATATACCCAAAATTAATTCAGCACACAGTACTGTTAACAACATGATACTATTACTACACATCTATGTGGTCACCCTGTGCATCAGCAACATGTTAACCTGTACCTGCACAGTTGTTGCAGATTGCAGGAGGTGGCACAGTTTCATCATATGCACAGGGTGTGAACTTGGTATGCCTGAGTCAGCCACCGATACCACCGATTGACATGTATGTGTATGTGTGTTGGTGAGGGACAGCAGTAGAAGGTGGGGCAATGTTGATGCAGTGTGTGCATGTATGCGGTAGCCCTAGGTGTTGTCAATTCGCATGTGTGTATGGATGCACACAGTTCCACCTCATGGCTGCCATATACTGGTGTTTGTGGACAGCCACAGACTGTACCTGCCAGGTCATACAGATCAGTGCCTCTGGCCACGGACACGGTACTTGTGCCTTGCAGGGGTGCTACGGACCATATCCAGTACCAACCCAGACTGGGTACTGTCATCAGAAGCAGGTGTTCGTTGACTGGACACAGATCCCTGTCAGGCCCAGCCAGAGCCACATGCATGTGGTCTCCTGGGGTGGTCTGATGACAGCACAGACCCAGCATTGCTGGGGCTGCTGCTGGCACTACGGGGGCGGCCGCAGCCCTGTTGTCATCCGCGACGACTGCCAGCTGCTGCTGTTGCTGGCATACAGCCATGTCGACGCCTCAACCACCCACCATCACCCTGGCTCATGGACATGTAGTTGTGGAACCGGTCTAATATGTCCCCACAACGTCTGTCTATGACATCGGTAAAATCACGGATGGCGGCCACAATGACACGCATACTGTCAGTCATGGCTGTGTGACATGCTGTCAGCTCCCTCAGACCCTGTCTGGTGTACCGTTCCATACGTGACTGTGCCTGCGTGACAGCCCAAAACATAGCTGAGGTTGTAAGACCTCTGTGGACACGTCTGACAGGGGCAGTACGCCCACGGATGCTCCTACGAGAACCCCTGGACATCTGTCTGTGTGGTACCATCTCTGGGCCATGCCCATGGCTGCTGTGTGGGGAGGAATGTGCCACAGATACCACATTACCCTGGTCAATGCCCACTGTATGCTGTCCATCACCTAGGGACATTGGTGACAAAGGGTGTATTGGCAGGATAACTGTGCGCATTGATGGGGTCGACAGCTGTGTACTGTCAATCGGCTCACCAATGGCGGACCCTGGCATACTTTCCTGTGCCATTACACAGATGTCATCATTATCAGTACCCATGGCACCTGATTCAGGTTCCCTGCTACATGACACAAGAGCAGCACCAGAACCTGTGGGAGGGAAACAGGAAACACAGTTTACAATGTCTACACATTACCAGTGATGCACACATGCACACATGCACACATGCACACATGCAGAGGTGCACACATGCACAGGTGCACACATGCACACGTGCACACGTGCACACGTGCACAGGTGCACAGGTGCACACATGCACACATGCAGACATGCACAGGTGCACACATGCACACATGCACACATGCACACATGCACAGGTGCACACATGCACACATGCAGACATGCACACATGCACACGTGCACACATGCACAGGTGTACACATGCACAGGTGCACACATGCACACATGCACAGGTGCACACATGCACACATGCACAGGTGCACACATGCACACATGCACACATGCACAGGTGCACACGTGCACACAGTTTCGCACAATTGTACAGTACTCAGTATGCGTGATATCAACACAAAGACACAGACACACCTACATGCATACAAAGAGCACTACTAAGTGAGCCAAATAGTACTATTACTATCAACACTATTACAGGAATTGTTAATACACACTCACCAGCATGGATAGGCTGCATTGCTTTTATACCAGAGGGACCTGCAGACGTGAAGAAACTAATGTCAGTGGGCAAAACTGTGCCATTGTTACTGAGTATGATACAGGTCAGTAGTACAACAGTCACCTTTCACAGGTCAGCTGCTAATATTGAGGATATCACACTTGCACATTAAATACTATGGTGACAGCTACAAACCAAGGACACACCTCACACATGCATTA
The DNA here is from genome assembly GCF_019279795.1 of Protopterus annectens. NCBI lineage: Eukaryota > Metazoa > Chordata > Ceratodontiformes > Protopteridae > Protopterus > Protopterus annectens. Next base: position 233,143,874 of record NC_056726.1, on the reverse strand, counting down.
ACTACCAGTGTACACAACAGTCAACTATACATATGGCATATTACCTGCACGTTCACTGTCTTGCTGCTGCGTGGCTCCAGCCTCCATCATAATGCTTGTCTGCTGCTGTTGCTGTTGCTGGTGGACTGGAACCACTACACTCATGAGTAGTCCCTCCAGTCTGGTGAGTGGGGGATGTGTAGCCACCCCACCACCTGTGGCAACCTGTTGCCTGTGGATATCCGACGCACGCTGACGAACATGTCTGATTAAATCACTGCAGTGATGTCGTACCTGCTCATATGTCCTATTATGCGTGCCTATGTCATTTACCCGACGGACAAGGTCTTGCCACAGTGCAGCCCTCTCCTGCTGATTCTGGCTGGTGCGGGAAAAGAGTATTGCATAATCCCGCACCAGGCTCTGGTGTATCTCCTCATCCTCAGCTGTGGAGTAAGTGGGATTCCGCGGGTGGGCCATGTACCTGAGAAAGAAAATAACCTGATATCAGCAATATATGTCAGCAGAATTTGGCACACATACTACACATGCTACTCGACTGTTATGATACAACATATCTCACATATATAGCATCTGTCTGTCTATTGGTGGATACACATGTAAATGGCCAGGTATCAGTGCTCAGCCAGCAACTGTGCAACAGTACCTGGCACACTCCATACGACATACTACCAAACCCCAGCAGTCAAAACACTGATTCAGGTCAAGAGCACCTCCTCACTCTGGGGGTTTGTATCTAGGTACTGTATGGCCTACATCATCAACTACTGTGAGCTGACCACACACTGATTGCCCTGGATATACATATCCCACCTCCACCACCAGCACAAACGACTATAGTGAATAACATTACAGATGCAAACTATACACTTTGTAACAGTGACATGGTATCCTTTCAGCCCACTGGGCCAGTGGCAGATACAACCCACAATGCTGACCCCTACACAATTGCTTTCTACAGACATCTCCAAGAATGCATGGATCATGCAATCCCATATATGACCAAGACACTCTCCACAAAGGGACAGCATCCTGTCTGGTGGACCCCAGCCATAGACAGATTGTATTACAGAAGATGAAAGCTACTGCAAGACAGAGCATAATTCCATAAAGGGAGGGCATGTCTGAGCAGCACTAGTAAGGATCTATTTTCCATCATACAAACATCCATGGGCAACTTTGAGAGGGAAATCAAGAGGGACACTACAGATAACCAGAAGGCCTTCTTCAGTTATGTTAGCAACCTGGTCAGGATCCATCCTCTATGCCCATAGTTAGTACACAACAACACATATTTCACTGACACCACAGATATTGACAACATTGTGGCAGACAGGTTCAGTGCAGGTGTCACCCCACCCTCTCCCCCAAAATAAGACATAGTTATCCCAGCTGACTGTAACCTCCCTGTCATCACAGATGTCCAGGTGAGAGCCACCCTCAGGACAGCAGAATACACAACATGAATGGGACCTGATGGTATCCCCAGTTGCATGCTACATAAACATTGACAGGAGCTAAACACACATATAGAAGTGCTATGTAACACTAGCCTGACTACAGGATATGTACCTGTACACTGGCGCACAGCAGCAGTGGTTCCACTCCACGAAGGAAGCACCTCAACATACCAATACAATACAATACAACACAATACATTACATTACAATACAATACTATACAATATGCTATTGCCCCTGGGACTACAGCAGCGTACTGTTCTGCTACCCTGACCATTGTGACACATGTGGTGTGATGGTACCTGCTGCTGTCACACAGTTACACAGGGTGACTCATATGGCATATTACCTATCTGACTAACATTCAGCAGGGGTATGTGTGACATGTGCTCATGGGGAGTCTTGCTTCTTAACACTGTGTGGTTTATTGCAGGGTATGTCTTATCTGTGGGTAGGAACTTTTACCTCCACATGTGCACTCTATTGCAGTGGCACGGACGACACACAGCAGACATTTAGGTTGTGGATGGTGTGAGGTGTTACTATGGTTGTTGGACATCTGTCATGGGTGTGACTTACATATGTAAATCCGGGAGTGGTAACCTCTATGTGGGTAGTATATGTGTACTCTGTGGTGTTGTCAGTCACTGTGCATTGGTAATGTGTTTGAGTGCATTGTCACAGTGTTGTACATGTCACTGTGTCCTTCTCCATATCTGTAGCTGTCATGTGAGGTCCATACCATGGCATCCATTATGTGGTGTGGAGGGGTACACCGACCTACATTTCCATAGCTGACACACCATGTCCGCTGACACATACCATGTGCAGGTATTCCAGGGATAGTGTGCCACTGTGAATATCACTGGGGCCACTATTGTACACATTTATGACCCTGTTCACCCCTGACACATGCAGTGGTGGGCAGCCAATCACATACCTGGTGGTTACTGGTGTAGGTGATTTGGAATGTGGTATGGTACTCTGGTTTTGACACTGGTGTTCACTCCATGCCTTTGTCACCAGGCACCTGTTGCAATACATCTGTACACATGTGCCTCACTCAGAAGTTATATACATCTCTCTCTCTCTATATATATATATATATGTATATAGATATATCTATATGTATATATATATATATATATGTCTGTATACATATACACATATATATATATATATATATATATATATATATATATATATATATATATATTGATGTACATATATTGCTATAGATGTGGAGGGGGGGCACAGAGGGGGTGAGAGTGTCAGGGGGGTGGGACAGGCTCTGTTGAAGGTCGTCATATACAGTCATACCTGTAGATAGTCAGATCAGTCTGTCTATGTATATGTATCTACATCTGTATGTGTGCATTACATATATATGTTTGTACAATATTCTATCTACATCTGTCTATGTATTCCTACATCTCTCTCTCTATGTATGTATACATATATGTATATCATATATATATATATATATATATATATATATATATATATATATATATATACACACACATACACACATACATATGTTGACATACATATGTATCCAAATGTTAGACAGGTATATCAACATGTTTGTCTACCATACTGTATACACACACTAACATACTGCTAAACATACATAACTGTGAAACCTACTTTGTACATGGCACTACAACCTACAATCAACCAACATTGATATGTGCACATAGATGCTCTCACATACAAATGTATGTACAGCCTTCACTGATAGTTGCTGTATGTCCCCTGCCCTTTACACATCTTCATATACATATGGATACAGACCAATGACACATATGGAGGGTTCACAGTATGTAGACCTTTATAGTATTACTTTACATTACCTGTGTTTGTCACAGCTGCTTGTGTTGCCGTCTGGTTCTCTGTCCTGCTGCTCCACTTCCCAGTTGTCAGCTTTCAGGTGGCTGTTGCTGAACAATTTGTGTCTGCTTAATTGCAATTTTCTCTGTCTCTGTCTCTGTCTCTCTCTCTGTCTGTCTGTCTCTCATGTCCTTCTCAGGGTGCAATGAAAGTCTTGCATGTGTGGACTGGGAGCACAGCATACTTTTGTAGGTATCTGCATATGCCCATGTGATGGCCTCTGCACCAATTGTTAGCCAGCATTTGCTAATTGCATGCAGCCAGTTGTGTACTGATTGCAGTTCTCACTGTGATTTCAGAACAGTGCTATAAAAAGGTATGTGAGATAGGCGTAGCCCTTTCAGATTTTAAGGGCAGGGACCATGCTGTTATGCTGTGGGCAATGTTCTGTGAGTGTAAAGGTTGGTATCTCTCTCATATTTCCAGGTGTGTTGTAGATTAACATTCCTCCATTCATTTCTCCAGTTTCCTGTACTAACTGTGTATGTACACTGACACCTACAACTACTACTACTGTTAATGTGTGTGCGTGTGCTTTCCTTTCACTTTTGCTTGCACTTTGTTGCTAAGGCTTCAATAGTTGCCCTTTACAGTCACTACTTGTATGCCTGCTAGGTGTCCTGACTGTAGTGTGCTGCTGTAGCTTTCTTATTTTCCATGTACATTCACACCTTGGAATGCTTGCTATATCTGCTAGGGTGTTACAGCATGCAGTGTGGTCTGGCCATGGTGTGGGCCTTGACATCTATTAGGGTATTTGAGTATGCTGCTGAGCAGGCCCCAGAGACTTTCAGGTTCATCTGTTATGTGCCTCATGGAATGGTACATATCAGTGGGGTACACCCATTAAAATGTCTGGTATGCTGCAGTTGTGACTGTGGGTTAGCATGAGCATATGTATTACTACACTTTTTCTGCCATGCAAGTGATGAATACTTTCAGGACTCCATAGTTACCATTGCATGTGTTACACCTTTCTGCCTACTGTTTGTACATTTCACATGGAGTCTGTGGGGCATCCCTGTAAGTCATTCACTGTTGCTATGTCTAGGCTCTTAACTATTCAAATATGGTGGTGTCAGACCCGTCATGTGTACAGATATTTGCAGGTTGTCCACATTTCTGCCTCATATTTTGGTCAATATCTCATGCACACCTTTGTCTGGCAAATCACTCTGGGCTCAAGTCAGAATATGGTGACAAACATTCAAGTTTCAGACTGCATACCCTTCCAAACATCCCACAAAGTGCAGACCCTGTTACTCTCTGAACTGTCTGCGTTTGTTGTAACATTATTTGTAGTGTGTCCCTGGTTTTGGGCCTTTGCTCCACATATTTTATTACTTGGTCCAGATGTGTTCCTGTAAGAGGTTGTGGGGTATGGGCAGTGATTATCCTGCTGTGAGTATGTGTGTGGCTTGCAAGGTGCTATAGTGACATTATTACCTACTAGCTTCCAACTAGTATGGCTGTTTCTGTTCACACACTACTATTATGGAAATCCACTAGTTTTGATAGTAATTCTAAATGGCATGCTTTGTGTACTACACATCTATATTCCCTTTACATTCATTCCTACTATTACATGATATATTTATTTTAGCACAATGTTCTTGTATAAGAGTCATGGCTTAGTGGTAAGTCATGCAGACTACAGTTTCCAAGGTCCTGGGCTCAGGACTGACAGTGGGATTTTATTTTGCTTTTGAACTGAGTACAGGACCTGTCAATCAAAGTGACTAAGGCACTTTTAAGCAGTTGTAACCGGGTTAGCGCTGGTTTGCGCGGAGCTCACGCATGCACACTGGCGTTCAGCTCCACGCACACCCGCTTACAACTGCTTAAAAGTGCTTACTCTTGTGCACACCCGCGCTAATTTCTTTGAAAGAAATGAAAATGGGGAGACAGGAAAGTGGTGAAAAAGGGGTCACAAAGAGGGTAAGACAGTAGGGAAACAAGCTTGGGATGTGCAGGAGGGATGTAGGTAAGGCCCATAGCTGCCCATTTCTTCATCAGCAACAGCTGTGCATATGTATGTAATTTGGTGTGACATTTGAAACCTTCCACCCCTGAGAGAGGTGTCAGGACAACAATAATACTTGTTGTACAGCCAATTGTAATTGATAGGTTCCATGTCCAGCAGACATGTGTGCGGAATGGGCAGCTATGTATGGGGCGTAATTTTTTTGTGGGTACAGAGTACCCCTTTTTTTTTTTTTTTTTCAGGTGAGAGTGGTATGTCAGGTGACGGAAGTCGGTACAGCTGGGGAGGTAGGTTGGGTAGGTAAACAGACAAGACAAACAAGACGCATACAGGGGCGGTGTATGACACGTGTGGGGGGGGGTTACGCAATTGACGGGGACGGAGGTTTGGATATCCAGAGCCCATGAGTCCACAGATGGCAACAGAGGAACTGATATCCCCACCCATAGGCAGTTATCACTGTTCCTTCACTGCCCAGGACGGGGCTGTGCTGGGGGCTGTGTAGGCGGGGCAACACGCATGCCCGTTAGTTGTGCCACCCATGCCTCGAGCTGGCGTAGGGGCTTGAGAACAGAGTCCCGAATCTCCCTACGCACCACAGTCTGGACGCTATGGAGGGTGAGTGGTGGTTCTCCTCTGGCTACACTTGCAGAGGGGGGGCGAGCCCCATCCCCTGCAGCGCTTCCACCCACAGGTGGCACAGGGCCACCGGAGGAGGGTCCGGACTCGGCACTAGTGCCAGGTGCACTTGCCAGCTGAGGTGGGAGAGGTGGGTCCGCTGGAACCCGCCTTCCCTGTCGTCCTATGTTTTGCATTATGTCATGCCAGTTTGGGTTAGTGACATATAATACCATTCACAATTAGTTGTAACAGCATGCATTATTATTCCCAATAACCAAACACCCAGATATTCACACCATTGAACAGCGTGCAGAACACATGCATAATTTGAACAGAAATACAAAGTCCAACAACATGCAGGGTTAATTGATGGCAAGAGGCCATCAGGTGTGGATGTATGAACAGGGTAGATGCATCAACGGACATGCAAATATATATGACCCAACAGGACAAACGTCCAGGGGTGTTAATTGTGATTGCACATACCATTTTCACGTGGAATGGGTTATATGTGGTTATAGGGTGGGGTAAAGAAAGTAATATTAACACCTTCAAATAACAATACATATGCTGTACATTTCTAATAGCTACAGTTATATACACACTACTGTTCTAACTACAGTTTCCTATATGATAACTATTTCAACTTGGTGATAGGACTGTTACTGCAACATCAATATACATTTTATGGTTCTTCATACACATTCATATCTAGCTTTGTTCAGCTACATCATCCTGCTGCATTTGCTTTATATAGCTGTAGACAAGTGTGGATGTTTGGTATATCAGACAATCATCCTATCTGCATATTGCAGACTGAGAGCAACATATCCAGATTTTGGGATACACATTCCAGATGCAGCAACACTTTGAACAGATTTTGCTGTTTGGTTTTGAATCTCACATGCATTTCATTCTGTCTTGACTGCAGTATACTTTATTCAGGGGTTATTACTACTCTATTGCTGGATTCATGACACTTTCTCACACTCTCTCACTTGCTTTCATTTTACTATTCAGGATGGTACTTCTAGGCTTTATTGACATGTTTTACCAGTAGTTATTACAATCCTTTCCAGCAGTCTCACTTCTGTCATGTTTCAGTATTTCCACAGGGATATATTTCACACATGTGATTTCATCATCTTCTGCAGCTATACTTTTCAGCCTGCTGCAGGTTGTGTACTATTTTCTTACAGGTAGGGCAATTTTATTTCAGAATATATGTCAGACAGTTTCATTTTTTGGTTAAACTTACAGGCTGAAACACACTTTTGTAATCAAGCAATACTTGCATACACTTTCACACTGTTACTTGCAGATTTTATTCCTTACTGACTACACTGCACTCTTTTGCTAACTGTCATACTTTTATATTTCTTTACAGTTACTGGTAGTGGATTACTGACCTGCCTGGTGGCGCAACCGCACCAGCCTATCGCCATAGGCTCTGCGGTTCGCAGAACGGACACCTGCAGCTGTAATATAAATGAAGTAATATTGGAATACACATCTCCATAATATCAGCTAGTTTAATTTCTTACATACATAATTAAATGTTACTTACTCAGTAGTGTGGCATTGGGTGTTTGCCGGGCCTCCTGGATCCAAAGGTTCGGTTGGTCCTGCTTGCGTCTCTTCAGGTCCGCATGGTGGTGACGGACCTGCTCACCAGTCCTTGGAATCTCTGTGGCACTGGTGAGATCATGAGCCAACCGGTCCCACGCCTCAGCCCTGTATGCTCCCCAGGGGACCTGGCCCTGCATGAGTTGGGCCTCATGATTATGGACTAGGAGACAGACCATGTACATGGACTCCTCAACACCCCACCTCTGTGCTCGGAAGCGACTACCCTCTCCTACTCCTGTCATTCTGCCTGCAGGTCAGTTCTACAATCGTTTATGCTGTGTATTCCCGCCTATGGGGCTTATATAGTCCGTTTTTCCCTCACATATCTGTGATTGGCCATTTTGGAATTGTATCAACTTCAGTAAACCTGCATTGTCATGCTCCAGTTTGTATTCATTCCTATATATTAGCTATTATTGTATTTTTAGGTACTGCTGTCGTGGCTTAGTGGTTTGGTACCTTGACTATGGTGTATAGTATCCTGGGTTCGAACCCGGCCACTGCTTTTTATTTTTCATGACTGTCTAGACATGCTGAGCGGTGTGTCTGTGTAAAGGCAGTTTTGATACGGCTTGCTCAACGTTGTCAGTCGGTTAGCTTGTTTGCGCGGTGCGCAGCTCCGCGCAAACGGGGTACGCTGCTTTAAGCCTCATTTGGCTATTGGCACGCATATTACACTCAGCTCAGTTAGGGGCACATAGATTTAGCGTGTTAGACCACTTCTCAGCTACGGGCACTCATTTTGCACCAGTTAAACCACTGCTCATCTACAGGCACATGCACTCACTCTGTTAAACTGTAGCTCAGCTATGAGCACATCTGGCATTTTCTCTTCTTTTGTTACCTCACATGTCTTCAATATAAATGGGCTATTTCATTACATTTTACATAAATTGTGGTTTTATGTGTACATATTTGTCAGGGACTTTTTTCCTGCTTATTTTGAAAAAAAATTGGTGTTGTGGGGCTCGAACCATGAATGCCTGCTCTTCAGCCAACATCTCTACCACTACGCTATTGCTTCCTGGCTTATTTTGCATATTTAGTTCTTATATGCTTTCCCACTGACTGCTACGGGCACGCCCGCGCAAACGAGCGCACTAACGGTTAAACATCTTTACAATTTAAAAAAATATATAACATGTTCATTTATATATATTTTATGTTCATAGTCTGTGGGGGCATGTGTTGTGTTGTGTTTATTCACATTTCCGTGGACTCTGTTGTGGGTGTTTACTTTGGGCACTTTTACACTTCTGGGGGCATGTCCGCTTGCAGGGCTCAGCCTACGGACATGCCCCCTACTGTCTTACACGGACCGTGTTAGACTTAGGTGTGATTCAGCATGCTCTCATGAATATGCAAAGCATGCTGACATCACTCCGTTTAACTGCAGCCTCCGTGTAAGAGTTATAACTCTTACACGGTGGCTTCGTGAATCCTGGTGATTGTCTTTATGAGCTGTTTGCCATTCACAATATCAATGATATGAAACAGAATTATGTTTTCTGAGGTTTGCATGGATCTCTTTTTGAATGTGATGCTTCTTTAGACTTAAAACCCTCTTCACTGCTGTCTTTGATGCATACTGAGAGTTTCATACATCATGATACAAGGAATATACATTTCAGATATCACATCATTTATCTTACTTGATTACATACTTATTTTATGGCTATTTTGCATGCTGTTTTAATAGCAGTTTATTGTTACTTAATTATACTGGTTTCTACCTTTTTTATTCAGTTTGTAAAATGGTGAAGTCATAAACATTATAAGTTAATCTCTGTGTTTTTGAGGATTGTCTTATTGTTTCCATATTTTGTGGTTTTATTGCCATGCACATTATATGGGTTGGCAACTTAATAATAGTATTTTTATTGTAGCAATAGTTAAAGGGTACTTTTTATGAAATTCATCCATGCGTTTTGAGAAACTATGGTTCTAGGCCTCTTATTTTGAACAAAGTACTGTGGAATCAGTGTCTTTAGCATAATTATTTGCTTAAACATATCTATATGTTGACAATATGCAAATGGTTAGCTGATAAATGAACACAAAATACACTGTTTTTCTGTGACCATAGTAATGAAAACAGAAGGAATTAAATAGAGTAACAGGTAATTTATGTCATAAGGCTGACTTGTATAGAATGGAGATAAGAAAAACCTCTATGTCTATAGGACCATGACTTTATTTTATATGTATGGCAGGTCAGTTGAAGAAATACATTTCTTAGAACTGATATTAGTATTTGGTGCACAACATATGTTGACAGGGAACAGTGTGACAAGCCCTTGGTGCATCATTTCCAAAGAAGGAGAATTAGATGCAGCAAATTTCACAAAGTGTAGATTAATAAAGCAAAAATGGAAGACAAGCAAAAACATGTTATGTCTCGTATATGTATATATATATATATATATATATATATACTCCCCAAATGAAAGTCTACCAGTGCATAGTAAAACAAGAGAAACAAGAAAGCAGTTTTCACCCAAGAATTGCTTCCAGATGACCCATCCACATGAAAAGCTAATAACCAAATGACAACATCAAAGGTGCCAGGACCATAACTGTCAACTTGATTGAAAAACTTGTGCAGAGTTATTCTCTGTGGTACTGGCTGTCATAGTATGCTGATACATCTCTAACATCTCATACCACTTTCTCATTTTAAAATGCTGACTTGTGCAGAGTTATTCTCTGTGGTACTGGCTGTCATAGTATGCTGATACATCTCTAACATCTCATACCACTTTCTCATTTTAAGATGCTGATACATCTCTGACATTTCATACCACTTTCTCATTTTAAAATGCTGATATGTCTGTAATATCTCATACCACTTTCTCATTTTAAAATGTTGATACTTCTCTAGCATCTCATACCACTTTCTCATTTTAGAATGCTGATACATGTATAACATCTCATACCACTTTCTCATTTTAAAATGCTGATACATCTCTAACATGAAAAACGGAAACACCATAAACTATAAAAACAAGAACAAATGGTAGACCTAGCAGACCAAGAAAAATCCACGAGTGTTGTTGAAGATTTATTGTAAGCACTTTCATGCACTAACTTCTGTGCACTTCTTCAGCTACCACAACTATCAGCCATGAAAAACGGAAACACCACAAACTATAAAAACAAGAACAAATGGTACCTTCAACAACACTCGTGGATTTTTCTTGGTCTGCTAGGTCTACCATTTGTTCTTACATCTCTGACATCTCAACCCACTTTCTCATTTTAAAATGCTGATACGTCTCTAACATCTTATACCACTTTCTCATTTTAAAATGCTGATACGTCTCTTAACATCTCATACCACTTTCTCATTTTAAAATGCTATGTCTCTAACATCTCAACCCACTTTCTCATTTTAAAATGCTGATACGTCTCTAACATCTTATACCACTTTCTCATTTTAAAATGCTGATACCTCTCTAACTTCTCAAACCACTTTCTCATTTTAAAATGCTATGTCTCTAACATCTCATACCACATTCTCATTTTAAAATGCTGATACGTCTCTAACATCTTATACCACTTTCTCATTTTAAAATGCTGGTACGTCTCTAACATCTCATACCACTTTCTCATTTTAAAATGCTATGTCTCTAACATCTCATACCACTTTCTTATTTTAAAATGCTATGTCTCTAACATCTTATACCACTTTCTCATTTTAAAATGCTGATACGTCTCTAACATCTCATACCACTTTCTCATTTTAAAATGCTATGTCTCTAACATCTCATACCACTTTCTCATTTTAAAATGCTGATACATCTCTAACATTTCTTACCACTTTCTCATTTTAAAATGCTGATACATCTCTAACATCTCATAACACTTTCTCATTTTAAAATGCTGATACATCTCTGACATTTCATACCACTTTCTCATTTTAAAATGCTGATATGTCTGTAATATCTCATACCACTTTCTCATTTTAAAATGTTGATACAGCTCTAGCATCTCATACCACTTTCTCATTTTAGAATGCTGATACGTCTCTAACATCTTATACCACTTTCTCATTTTAAAATGCTGATATGTCTCTAACATCTCATACCACTTTCTCATTTTAAAATCCTATGTCTCTAACATCTCATACCACTTTCTCATTTTAAAATGCTGATACATCTCTAACATGTCATACCACTTTCTCCTTTTAAAATACTTGGCAGATGTCGTACATTATTAATGAAGAGTTGAACCACATTTAAACACACAGACATTCATTAATTGTTCAAGACATCTCCACTTAAAAAAATGGTTCACAAAGCCACTCCATTCATAAACTCATTTTGTCATAACCTAGTGGGTAACAAAAAGAAAAAATTGTCAGAGATACTTAATTCCATTTATCACATAGCTGTATTAAGTCAAAAAGAAAAAGTGTTGAGAGACTTAATTCCATTTATCACATAGCTGTATTAAGCAACATGATGAATTTGAATAGCTGTCCATTAAATGAATTCAATCCACAATTAAAGACTAATGCAGCTTAGTATACATTGCTTATTGTTTAACAAAAACAAACTGTTTTTATTTCTAGTTATGTCCATATTATTACTCCAGTTAAAGGAGCTTAATATTCTACATTCAACTTTTTGTTTTGATTTACATGTTGTGTTTCTTTAAATACAATTCTAAAACTACTGACTGACATATACATGTGTATATACAATCAGGTTTTGAGTTTTCTGATGTTATTATATTTTAGAGAAACAGCTGTTGCAAAATAAGAGTAATGCAGCACTTTTTATTACTTTGCTTCCCAAGCACAAAGGAAAGTGTTACTAGATGGGCCCATTAGGATATATTATAGCTAAGTATGGAACATGCAGGAAACTGATAGTCTAAGCAATAAACATGCCTTTCAGAAACTGATGTACACGGAGTTCTTGCATTCAGTAGTGCCGGACATTTTTTTGTTTTGTGCTTTGAATAAAGGACATTAATATCAGCAGTGAGGCCAGTGGATTGTATTTGTAATTTCTGTTTGAAAGTATAACTTCTAGACACATGAATTTAAACTTCTTGTTATGTCTGATAAAAAAAAATCATGTTTACCTTTTCCTGAACTTCCCTTTGAGTAGCTCTCTGTCTATAGCTTTGTTCTCATGAAATGTGTCTCCTTATATGTGTTTCATCCAATGGCTGCTTACTTCAGTTGCTATCATATTACTGGATTCTGAGTTGCAGAGTTTTAATAGTCCACCCAACATAGGCTTACTTGTCATCTTTTTATAAGCAGGGCTTGTCCGAACATGGCACATCAGAGTTTATAAGGGCTAGTACAGTACACAAATGGCCTTTTTCCACAACCTTACTAACAAGGCCAAGCTGTGCCTACCAACTGTATGTGAAAGAGTTATGACCCCTATTGTGCACGAGTTATGACCCCCATTGTGCATTGCACATGCATAGCACAGCAGAATGGAGCTAAAAGTCACCATTAGGACTATGTGATAAAGAGTTTTCTTTATGACAGTGAAAATGCCTCATATATTTCTGTAATACACTGTGTAGTTCAAAACCTTAATGAAAGAATAAAATGCACCAGCTTGCTGTATGCAGCCCTTCTAGAGATGCTTCATGTGCAGATCAAACAGGAGAGACTGCATCAGGCAGGAAGACCTTTCTCACATATACACAGTTAGGGCTTGCCTGTAGATTAGAACCTGTTTGTACAAGGAGCATCATTATCTGAAATACACTCAATGCTGCATAACTTTCTTCTGGAGCTTATCACAGCCCACCTGGGGCACTTTTCAACTCCAAAGGTATCTGGGTTGTAAGAGAGAGGATTTTTGTTACTCCTTGTTAAAGAAAAGCAGTTCAGCCATTTGCACCTAGTAAAAAAATCAGCTTCCTTGGTAGAAAATTGACACTTTCTGTCTTCTACCTTATCTGCCAATTATAAGGCAAGGGAAACAGCTTTCATAATAATTAGCAAGATAGACCTTGCTAACTTAATGTGGTGCCTCTTTCTGTTTCTTTCCCACTGGGGACTAAATGAGTTATTCGTCTTAAGTTCATTTTTCTTTGTTAGTATGGCAGACATATGTAGCAAAAAAAATGCTGGGCTAATTTGTTTCAGATATTCTTAGTTCTTGTGTTTGCTGAAGTGTCAAAAGACCCCTTCCCAGTAGAAATTTGACCTACTTTTGTAGAACAATAAAGGGACATGGTTATAATGATATGCTTCCTATGGGAAAGTAAAAATTGAACCATTTTTGACTCACTGTAATTGAGTCTTTAAGCTCTGATCTCATAAAATAATTAAGGAAATTGAATTTATTTGCTCTGAATAACACAGCAGAGATTCCATACTTTTTAAAGAGTGCACTGGTGTTTTCATCCTATTGTACTGCAACAGGGCAGAGCCTTGTGGAGACCAGGTGGTGTGATTATGGGCAGGCAGTGAGCTAATGCAAAAGGCTAGAGATCAGAGTTAATAATGTTAATTTATGCCCATTTCCTACTTCCTGTCTTTCTGTGCTCAGTGTGGCTTTATTCTGCTTTGTTATTTATATTTTATCAGTTAAAAGATTGTAACTGTGCATTATTGCTGTCAATGTGTATGACATGAGCACATTTCTTTTTTAAGATACTTTAATTATTAGCTATGTTTATTCAAGTCTCCATTAAAAAGTTTTACTTCTAAAGCAAATGTTTCAAACTTTGAGCACCACATTATTTTTCAATTAGCTACCAAGAAATCTTAGTACATGAGTTATTTTGTGGTCATTAAATCAGTTTCCTATTCTAACAATCTAAAGAACAGTTATGTTCAGCTAATTTACTCTGCTGAATATTTAATTAAATTTGCAGAACTGTACAGATTGTTTCCGGTTCTCATACGAAATGCAAAAAATGCAATTTAAAATGAATGTGGTTAGTAGCTTGTTAAACAGAGTCAATCAGCTCATAAGATAGCATGTTTAAACCAATTTGTTTATAGAGTCAAAATCCTATGGTTTCCTCTGAATTTTATCCTAACTTGGACATTAAACCCTTCACTGTGAAAGGAAATATTCTCTTATGAGGGATTATGTTTGTCTGCATGGTTTACATATACTCTACTAAAAGTAAAACATATTTTCTATTCTTTGAAGATTTGCATGCAGACTAATTCTGTTACACACTGATTGCTAGAAAATAGTAATAATCCATTGTAGAGGTCACGGCCTAACCACTACAAGGCATCCTGAACTCCATAATGCTTTCTTACTAATAAATGTTTTAATTCACCGTTGTTAGCAATGTGGTTATAATCTCTAGACATAAATAGTTGAAGTATATTGAACTTACATCTCAAAGGATAGTATAAATGCTATGTGCTATTGCTTTAAAGGATATGTTAGAAAATCTTTTCATGGGAGGCTGCACGTTACTAAAAAATGCAGCAAAATATAATTAAGAGTATAAAATGTTTTGTCTTATACTCAATTTTTTCCATGATGCTTTACATTTTATAAATGGAATGTGTAGAAAGGAATCACATTTTATACGTTTTCTCTGTCTTCTCCACACGGTCTCCTTTTTTGCAACCATTCTCACTTGCCTCTTCTAATGTCTTCATACCTGCCTGTATAACGGTATGGTACTATACCTGTACAAAAACCATCTCAGTCATTGTTGCTACATCTTATACATAAAGCTCTGCTAAGCATAATTCAGGATTTTATCCATGTTTTGACATCATAAACTACTTATTGTATTAAATGTAGCCAGTTCTTGCATCTGTAAATATTTATGTATGTGTATATATGTATATATGTTTATATATATATATATATATATATATATATATATATATATACATATATATATTAATATGTGTTTTTTTTGTTTTTTTAAACATATCCTTATTATAAATATATTTTGTTCATTTCTTACATTATCCTATAAATCTGGGCTGTGCATGCAAATGGTCCATTGATATCAGTGCACAACCTTAGCAAACAAATATAAGTAAATAAATTTGCTAACTTTTAGGAAGTAGAAATATGATATTGCGGATGAGCTATCAAAATGATCGGTCAGCCTTATGGACTGACATGTTTGTCATCACGATAGGTGGTTTGAAACTTGGATTTATGATGTTTGAAATCACAACACTGAATTGCTTAAAATAAAAGCTATTAAGCCCCATAAAAGATTAGATGTTGAAAAGCTGTCAGACTGCACTTTAGAAGAGGGCTTTGAGGCTGTAAAGATGTAACTAACAAACAGAAGAAGCAGGACTGCACAGAATCAAGCTTATCTCATCACATGCTTGTATGAGGTAAACATACTATTACCTAAAGAACTTAGAGGCTTTTGAAACTGGATTAGACTAAGCTGATTGGTCAGTTAGTGAAACACTAGATGCTTAGAACACAGAAGTGCGTATCAGTGTGGTTTTCAAAATCCAGGATGTTTCCCCATAGAAATGCACCTGTGACAATGAGATGCATGCAGCAATTTATTCATGGATTGTAAAGTATGTATACTTGTATTTTTTGTTGTTGTTGTCATGTGCTTTTTACTACACTACCTTCTGACTTCTGTACTCCCAGCTCCTGTATTTTCCCTTCTTCTCACTTCCCTCAACCATGGGGGTCCCCATGTGACCTACACCAGGGGGGTCTCTCTACTGTGAGATCCTGTACACTTGGGGATGACCAATTCCCCTATATTTAGGTTCTAAGAGGTGTGTGAAACCATACTTAGAGTGCGGGACTGGTATAGACAAGGAGCTATCATACTGTGGCTTACTAGGGAGATTCACTTTACGTCCAATCTTAGTCTGATGCATGGAACAGACATCATCAAGATGGTGTACAGTGATGTCATGAGGCAATGCTGTCAACTGTGTGGTGATGTGCCCCTCTGTGACTGTCTATCTCTTGCAGCATGGCTCCTGATTCAGCCCAGGTATCACCATGGGAAATGACAAGCCAACTGTACCCCCTGCATGCCACTTATACTGATGCCACATCCTTCTTCTTCCACCTGGCCATCTCCAACAAGTACCAAGCTGATAGTCAGTCTTGCATCACCTGGGGCTGCACCTCGAGTAAGAATGCAACATTTTCCATTATGGTTCAGGTGGCATTTTTAACATCCTTTCATGTCAGATGGCATTTGTTCTAAAATGTGGAATTTACCTGAAGAGTTCTCAAATGCTGGAAAACATTTATGCACTTGAGCAAAATGTACACTATATACATTGCATACTAATTCAGCATTTACAGACAAATAAGTAAATTAAGACTTTGAAATCTCAAAGCCCAAACAGAAGCATGAACATTTACATTTAGTTTTAAATAAAATGAGTGAAATTACTGTTGTTTACTATACCTAAAAGATACACACAAAACAGCTGAAACCCCATTTCTTTTATATCATTTCTTATAAGTTCTCAGTCTTTCTCCTGAACGAATCCCATCTTCAGACTAAAATTATAACAGCATAACAACTTTTTTTCTTCTGTGTTTCTATGAAAATCTTAAATGGACTTGCATTACATATGGTATGATACAATAAAAGCTTAGTAATTCCAACTTTGTACTAATCAAATACATACATGAAAAAACACAAGCAATTCAGACCAGCTGAGGATGCATTTGGCATTCAGGGTATTGCATTCTAAATAAAAAAGATATTTTGTTGTGCAGTACAGGAATCAGAGCATGGGTGTGATTTTCCTGGTATGGTTTATTAGCCATAATGTTGCA
Organism: Protopterus annectens; assembly: GCF_019279795.1. Lineage (NCBI taxonomy): Eukaryota > Metazoa > Chordata > Ceratodontiformes > Protopteridae > Protopterus > Protopterus annectens. The sequence continues at coordinate 233,126,541 of NC_056726.1, read as the reverse complement.
ACAGTGGGATTCTTAATGAAAGGCAATAATTTCATGCTCAGTGGAAAAAAAGCTGCATCCTATTTCATACAATACTTTAATTATCCTAGATGAGGTCTAGAGAAAGATAACTTGTTTTGAGTGTATGATGCACTTCTAAAGATAACTGAGATGTGCAGGTGTAACGATTTTTTTTTTTAAGTAAATGACTAAGAACAGGAATATGAACGTGTAAGCTGCAAGCCCACATTAAACAAGGAATATAAAGAAAACAGTTGTGCGATTATCATTTCTTTGGGAACAGATTAAGTTTATTTGGAATGGAGTGCTAACATGGAAACAAACTGTTTTGTCAAGTAGGGATCAGTTGCTCACCTCGGCTACTTATTATATGACATGATCCATAAAGAGTAAGTCTTTATTAAGTAAAATCTGATTTATTCCCTCACGCCAGCTATGATATTCACTTTGTATATAATATTTGCATATATTGCATATTGTCAGTCACTCTGTATATAATGTCATTTGACTGTTGTTTTTTCCCTGGACTGAGACTAAAATCATTCGAATGGGATCAGTGCTGTACCCTGGTTAACGAATTCGAAGTAAATGAATAAATTAATACATTTCCTCTAATACTATACCAAAACTGTTTTATGTCTATTCCATGCATTCTCCAATGGTGCCGTCATTTTTTATTCCAGCACATCTTTAGAAACACCATTCCATCCATCTAGAGCCCTGTCTTTGGAAAACTGCACACCATGTAAACAAAACGTCCCCCTCTTATATTGTGCCTGCTTGTTTTTATTTATCTTCTCTGTAAACAGATGATGCAGTCAGACTTGGACTTTAATTCCTTTGGTGTATTGAAGCATTTCCATCATACCTCTTATCTTTCTTCCTCATTTCTTCAAGAACATGTTTTTTAAGATTCTGTAGTGCCTTTACATAATTTATTGTCTAAAAATGACATCACTTTGCACTCCTCTTTGTACAGCCATATATTCTGTTAGATTTTTGCAGTTTTTGAACCATTTTACAATTTACTGTATATTTACTGGTATTATACCTCTTGGAGTCTCTGTGGCCTGTGGGTGTCTTAATGTTATTCTTATTTTTATTAGATTTTACTTTTTAGTTTCTAGATTTTCGCAGAAGTGAGATCCCCATATCTTATTGCTATTCAATTTGTATACATAAAGGATGAATAATTTCTAGATCCTTATCATTCAGTATCTTTTGCGTAGGCATTGCAGAATCAACAGTCCTTTCTTTAAGAGGGTCTCCTTCAGTTTACGAATGGTTCTGATCATCAGGTTGAATACGGTCAAGGATATATGATCAACATCCAAAAAGCTGAACTGTTTATGCAGAGATTGCAGTGCAGTGGGGATCAGGGAATTTGCCCTTTTCTCCACTGTAGTGCAGTCACAGAGTTAGTACATATAATTACAAACTGGTAAAGCACGGATAAACCAAAAACGCCAAAAAGCACGAATCCTTGATGCTCCACGCTAGAACAGAACACTAAGCCCATAAAGTGCTCAAATTTTAAATGCTTTAATCAACTTAAGTGTACAGAAATATAATCCACTTTTTGTCAAGACAGATAGCTTAACTTCTTCAGAGACCATTCAATAAAATGTTAAAACAAGTGACTAATATATACCATTATACCTATCACATGATCATCAAATCAAGATTTAAAGGAAGGCACTGTCTTTCCAACACTCTAAACAAGACTCTAAATAAATGGTTTACTTCAAAAGGCTATATGTAGAAAATATATGAAAAATATATATATGAGAATGAAAAGGTAAATAGATGAACATACCTAAAGAATGTTTCCAAGTAATAGGTGTGAATGTTCATTTTCAAACATGTAAAATGTGTCTGTAAAAATGAAAATAAATAGAAAAAAAAATTAAATAAATAAATAAACTGTGAAAAATAATTTCAAACACAGTTATACACTTGCAAGATGCAAGGGTGAATATTTACCAATCGACGATGCATTAATAATATATATTATGATGATAGTTAGTGATGAATATTTATAATTAATAACCACCCCACTATCAATCGTGGTTGTGTAAAGATATAAAAGTAAAAATGTAAAGATGAAAATGAAAATAGACATGAATATGCAAGAAACTTTCTTTCTACATATAAATGCATAATATTGTGTAATAAGATTTGATAATATGACCATGTATACAACATGACTGAGATTAATAAAGTTCTTATACAACTAAGACATATATATATATGCAAGGTATTGAAAATAAAATGAATATAAGTAAGAATGTAAAAAAATATATAAAAATATATAAACATAAATATATAAGTAAGGCAACTATTAAATCCATTAAGCCTTTGACACATTAAAACATTAAAACATTCTGTTAATAGACTGATGGTCATATCTATCTAATTAAATTTTTTAGTCTTAAAATGCACATTATAAAGCTCATTTCATTGATCCCTGGATATTGACATGCATTTACTCTTAGTTGCCAGAGAAGTTCATTTCTTTCCAACTTCAGTGACTCAGGTCCACCTCTTCCATCACACCTTAACTGGTCTATAACTCTGAATTTGAATTGGTGGCCCGCATTTTCACTAATGTGTTTAGCCAATGAATTATCTAATTTATTCTTCCTGATACTATATAGGTGTTCGCTTGTTGTTTTAACATTTTATTGAATGGTCTCTGAAGAAGTTAAGCTATCTGTCTTGACAAAAAGTGGATTATATTTCTGTACACTTAAGTTGATTAAAGCATTTAAAATTTGAGCACTTTATGGGCTTAGTGTTCTGTTCTAGCGTGGAGCATCAAGGATTCATGCTTTTTGGCGTTTTTAGTACATATAATTAGCAGAGCATGAAGGAGGAGCAGGGGGAAAGTGAATTTTTGTAGTTTTCAACATGCCATAACATTGTTGATATCGGTTCAACCATATGCAGTTCGACACTGTGAAAAGTCAATGTAAGAATCAGATTAATTTAAGACCATCTGACTAACTGCTGCTTTTCCATTTTTGTTGTTATTACTACCTCTCCTTTAGTTATGCCACCATTCTTTGGGATTTGTTACATTTATTTATTTATTTTACATTTGTTTACCAGGAGTGTCTGACTGGGCTGATGCTCATTTTCAGAGGAGGCCAGGGGAGAAAAGCTCCAATGCAGTAAAACATATAACAGAGGTGAATGTTGACTAACATGAAAAATGCTAAAAACTGTTACCTAGGGGGCGAATATTATACAATAATGTGCAGTATACATTCCTATTCAGATAAACATAAATTATGTCAATATACATTCCGAATAAATTTCAAACAATATTACATGCAAGATAGATATTGATGATACCAACTAGTAGACAGCTATGGCATTTCTTCTAGTAAACAGGAACCAGCTGCAGGATGGCATTGTGAATACAGAAATAAAGGACAGGTGAATACAATTATTGTACAGATAAAACTCTACTACAGTAACTAGTTATGCTACTCTGGGTGAGGCAATAACAGGTAGTAGAATAAAGGGGAAGACAAAGAGTGAGGTCAAAGTGGAGAAGGAAAAGTGAGGTGAGAATTAAATAAAAAAGAGGAAAAGAAGCGAGAGAAGTGAGAGAAGCAGAGTCAGTGCTGGGTATGCAAAGTTTAGTATAAGAAGAAAAAAGGCAGGAACTAGGGAGTTTGGAGGTCGGGGAAAATAGTATGTGGTCAGCCTGGAGTGTTACCGGAGCAGAGCCAGATGCTGGCCAGGTGATCTCTGAAAACTGACTTAAATCTGGCCTTATTAGCTGTATTTCTTATGTGAAGTGGGATTCAGTTCCATTTTTTAGATATCTGATTGGAGAGGAGGGAATCTAGTTGTTGTTAGAATTTATGACTTTTACTAGAAACTTGTCGTCAAAAGATCTGGAGTTAGAGTGTGGTTCAATTACGTTTTTAGTGCAGGGCAGTTGTCAGGTTGGTAGAGTAGGGAGTGGGTAATAGTTAATTGGTTCAAGATAAGTAGGTTTTGCAGTTCAAGTCAGTTTAGTATGTGTAGGGCAGAACAGTGATGAGTTCTGGATGAAAGGTGTGCAGTGAGTTTTGCTATTTTATTATAGCAAGTCTCCAATTTGTATATATCAGTTTTTTTTTAGGTTTGTTAAAATGGGGGAGTATAAAGGAGGGTAAAGAGTAAGTGTGTTTTAGTCATAGCTTGCCAGGTGGGGTTAGTAAGATATGGTGTGGATCTGTACATAGTGCCAAGTTTCACATGGACCTTTTTGATGGTGAGATTTAGATGTTTGTCAAATTTAGACATTGATCTATTGTTAATAAAAAACAACAATGGCCAGCTAACCAAGTTTATCACAAAGAAATACAATCACTCTAGCACCTTGGCTCATAAAAGCCTTCAAGGAGCACCATTAAAAACTAAACCGTAAATAGCACCAATAATTATCCACCCATAATTAGAAATCATTCAATTAAACAATTATGTGACCTCAAAGCAGTGACAAGTGGAGTACCACAGGGTTCCATCCTGGGACCTCTCCTGTTTGGTATCTACTTCTTTGAAGTACAGGCTAACACAGAAGGCCTCTGGCTAACGAAGTTCGCAGATGACTGCAAACTAGGAGCCATAGTCAAGTCCCCAAATGTTGCAGACATCCTACAGAAGGGCCTCGCTGAGACAGATGCCTGGTGTCAGAGCCATGGCGTCAAGCTCAATGCCAAAAAGTGCAGTGTCATCCCCTTTGGTAAAAACTCTGTACCCATGAGCAACCACATAGGCAGCAATCTACTTAACACCGAATGTGTGATGAGACCTTGGGACCCAGGTGGACAGTAGTCTCTCCTTTGATAGTCACATTGCCACAGTTGTCAGGAAGTCCTTCTATGTGGCACACCTCATCATAAAAAGGTTCTCATCCAGAAAAAAAGAGGTCATTGTTCCCCTCTACTTGACACTCATTAGACCCATTATAGAGTACAATGCCCCTTTTGGAATGTACCTCACAAGACATCTGCAGCAGCTGGAAAGGCCACAGAAGTACCTCACAAAGAGGATTACTGGCCTCAAATGCCATACACTGACCATCTCAAAAAACTCCAGCTTTACTCCGTAGCATATCACCTACTCCGAGGTGATCTCTGCCTAACATATAAAGCTATGTCAAACCCAGAGCTGTTGGACATGTTACACCTAAAGAAATCCCAATCCCTCTGAGCTACATGCTCTAGGGACCTAAACCTTGTCACCACAATAAACAGGACATGCTGGAGGGATAGATTCCTGTCCCAGAGACTTCCCATATTCTGGTACAGGCTACCCATCTATGTCAAGCAAAGGTCTTCATTAGCACTCTTCAAGAAAAGTGAGTGGATGAGAAATAGGAAATACACCCCGGGGATCACTTCTGTGTCTCTGCTCGACAGTGGCACAAGAAAATAACTTTCTTGGGTGGCGTAAGCCAGGGAACCTTGTTTGCTGTGCTTACATAGGCCTTTGGGCCGACAGCCTAGTACCTACCTATGAACCTATAAATCACAGACTTCCAATTGCATTCTACATTAAGTCCAGCAGGGGTCAGGGTTGCATACCTTAAAATAAATACAAGCTCCTTGTATAACATTTTTTTCTTTATATCTGAGCAACAAGCCAAAGAAATGCCATTAATCATTGTTTTAGCTGTACATATGTTGTGAATACATTTGATAAGATTAATGGCATTTCTTTTACATCTACAGATGTATATTGTTGTTACAGGGAAGGTATTATGTATGCATTGATATGTCCCTGCAAAATGTTTTATATAGGAGAAAGCAAGAGGACTTTTAAATCTAGATTACAAGAACATATTAGAGATATTAAGAATGTTAAGATAAAAAGCCCTCTTGCTATGCATTCTAAATTGTATCATGACAGTGATCCAGCAGGGCTCAGGGGTACTATTTTCGAAAACGTGAATGTACAGCATAGTTGCTTAGATATAAAGAAAAAATGTTATACAAGGAGCTTGTACTTATTTTAAAGTATGCAACCCTACCCCTGCTTGTCTTAATGTAGAATGCAATTAGAAGTCTGTGATTTAATTCTTTAATTGAATGATTTGTAATTATGGGTGAATAATTATTAGTGCTATTTAAGGTTTGGTTTTTAATGGTGCTTTTATTCCTTGAAGGCTTTTTTGAGTCGAGGCACTAGACTGATTGTATTTCTTTGTAATAAACTTGGTTAGCTGGCCATTGTTGTTTTTTTATTTTTTTATTAAATTTACGTTGGTTGTGGTATTGATCTATTGTTATCCTAAGGAGTTAGGTATGTTTGATGGGTTCAATTATGGTTTTATTGGAGGAGAAAATAGCAAAAGGGTCATTTGATTTGTGATTTGAGAAAAAGCATTAGTTTTGTTTTGTTTGGATTAGGTATGAGTTGGTATTCTGTGAGACAATTCTCTATATCAGAAAAGATTTTTGGTTAATTTCTAGGAGTATTGGGAGGAATGGGGCTGACCAGATCAGGGTAGAGTCATCAGAGTATTGTACTATGGTGGTTAGTTTTGTGGCAGTGCAGAGCTTGTTTGTGAAAATGCTGAATAGCAGTGAGCCAAGTATGGACCCTTATGCCACCCCCACTGAGATGGGCAGCAGGGTAGAGAGGTCATTTTGCCACTTGAGTACTTGTTGACAGTTTGATAGAAAACTGTGAAACCAGGCTAGAGCAGGTTAAGAGATATTTAAGGAGGCTTGTTCTGTGAGTAGTTTCTGGTGGGATATCATGTCTAATGTCTTGAACATGTCAAAGAAAATAGAGGATACTAGTTCTCCATTATTCCTGAGCTCTTTGATGGCATTTGTGAAACTTATTAATGCAGTTGTGGTGCTGTGTTTGGTTCGAAAACCATGTCAAGTTTTAGAGAGCAGTTTATTAGTAGGGAGTCTAGGACTTGTGCATGAATATATTTTTCTAAGATTTTAGCTAGTGGTAAGAGTATAGAAATTGGTCTATAATTAGAGTAGTTGGCAGAGGAGCCACCTTTGTGAAGAGGGATGGAGTAGGAAATTTTCCAGAGCTTTGGGACATATTGTTCAGAGATGGTTCTGTTTATGATTACAGAGATAGGACAATCGATGGCAGCAGCTGCTAGTTTGTGGAATTTATTTGGAAGTAAGCAACAAGGGTAGTGGGCTTTAGTCTGAGTAGAACTTTTTTGATTTTATTGGTCTGTATTGGCTTGAAATAAAAAGTTTTATGTTGGGTGTGGATTCAGGTTTGGTTTGTGTTGGGGAGTATATAATTTTTTATTACAGTTAATACTAAAGTTATGAAGTATTGGCTGAACTGAACAGCTATACTCTCTCTCATATTGGTAGAGGTGGGAGATGGAGGAGCCAATTGACCAGGATTAAGGAGATGTTTTATGGATGCACACAATTTTTGGGAATTGTCTTGGTGAGTTTGTTGGATAGTTGTGTAAAATTCTTTTTTTGTCATTTAGGATTTGTTTTTTGGCTCTGTTTCTTAATTGACGGTAGGTGATTAAAGAGGGTTGATTTTTGGTGGCTTGATAAAGAGGGTTGATTTTTGGTGGCTTGATAAAGAGGGTTGATTTTTGGTGGCCTGATATTGTAAACAGACTCTGTCTCTCTCTTTGAACAGTTGTCTCATCTCTTTTTGTAGCCATGGTACATGCCTAGTATTGACATGGATCTTACTGGGGGGTGCCTGTCTCTTTAGAATATCCAGAAAAGTATTGTTGATGTATTTAACTGCTGAGCCAAGGTGAATATGTTTTACAGGGGCCCAGTTACAATGCTGTAGAAGGTAGTTAAAGGTTTCGGGACAAAAACGTCTTTTGTTGCAGATGTGGTTGTATATGGTGTGGTTTTGCAGGTTAGTTTTGTGTCTTATTAGGTTGGTAGGATGATCATCTTTGAGAGTGTCAGGGAGACACCCAGCCCTGTAATCCGTAAAGGTCCTGTTTGTTAGTATCCAGTCCAGTATTGCTTGCTCATTGCTGTGTTTATCTATTCTGGTGGAGGACTGTACTAACTGGGAGAAACTGTATAGATTAATGAAGTTGGATGGGTAAACTGAAGAACAGATGGGCCATTCCAAGCTGAGGTCTCCCAATATAATAGTTTCCTGTTTAAAGGTGGAAGCAGACCATTTGAGTAGGTTTTCTATAATAGGAGGGTTGTTACCCAGAGGGATACAAGCAGTAATTACTATAATGTGTTTTTTTTTAGTTTAGCTGCAGGCGGGTGATTAATATTTCTGAATAAGTTTGGTCTGGGCCTTCACAGATAAGGTGTTCTTAATTGGGTGTGTTCCTATATACTATGGCTATACCCACCACCGTGCTAATGTGTTCTTTCGTGTCTGAGCATGTTGCAATGTTGGGTTAATATTTCAGTATTTTTTATGTGTGATGTGAGCCATGTTATAATAATAATATCAGGTTGCTATAAAGTAAGGGCTGCTTGAAATTCATGAACTTTATTTAGTATGCTTCTTAGGTTCATGTTTAGGATTATTATGTAAGAACCACATTGTTCAGGGATTGTGATGTTCTGAGATTTTTTGCTATATAGAGATAGAATTGTTGGTCACTGGAGTAGAAGGCCTGGAGTGAGGTGTATGTCCCCACTTAGTTTCAGGTTATCCACTTTAGAGGGGAATATGTGTGTTATTTTGAGAAGGAGTCGGGTTAATTTATGGAGCAGGTACGTTTTTTCTTGTAACTTGGTGTATCTGAATGAGAAGAGTTCTAAACTAGAGTTATTATAGAGGTGGGGAGATATGTTAAAGTAATAGATGTTAGTGCTGGGTGGGGTTGTGTGTGGATTTGTTGGGGAATAAATGCTGTTGATGGGATAAGTATTATAAGTAGTAGTGAGGTAGGCTGTGATGAGTAAGCTTATAGTAAAATTTGCTGAAGTAACATTTTAATTTAGGAGTAGTGCAGAGTAGATGGGATCCTGGGAGGGGGGGTTGGTGGTTTGTTTAACTTTGTGACACTCCACTAAAGAGAACATATACCTAGTGTAATATGTGAAAGTATTGGATGGGGAGAGGAGTGGGTGTGGTGATAGGCTAGGGATGTGAGCTGTGATAGGTTAATGAGGAAAAGTGTGCTTACAGGTTAACTACAAGTGTAGGGGGTGGTGAGGGTGGGTGAGAATTGGGGATAGGACAGGGGAGCAGAGTAAGTGCAAGCAGAGTGAGGGCGAATAGAGTTGGAAGAACCCTGGTGTTCTCTTGGTCTATCATTTGTGCAAAAAATAAAAATTCTATAAGTATAGACTGTTTGAGTTTTAGAGGTGTTTTAATTTAAGTCTGCAGGTTTGGGTGTGTAGATCAATTTCCACAGAGAAAGGATTATAAGCACCTACACATTTATAGCCAAGATAAGCGCTACTTAAGGGAAGAGTAGGTGAGGGAGTGACAGAGGGGGAATGGTAGTTTCAGTGATATGTGGCTGATACTGGAATGGGATTATCATCAATATTTATGCATTATCCTGTATTACTTAACCTTAATTCTTTACTTCCATACATTTCACTTTTCCTCTAACATTGCAAAGGTCATTTTCATCCTTTGTACCTCAGTTTCTCTATCAATGCTGTATTGATGTTTGTTTCATTTGCCTTGTCTCCTTTTAGACTCAGTAACTATATTCCTTCATAGAGCAGAGCCTGCAGTCACTACATCTAACCTCAATATTGCAGGAGCTCTGCCACAAGGCCCTACACCTACAAGTTTACTGAGAATTTTGTCATTGTGTTAATAGCATCTGGTCATAACATCTGTCCTCTTTACTGCAGGAGCTCTGCCAGAAGGCCCGACTCCTAAAAGTTTACTGAGAACTTTTACATTGTATAACAGGATGTGGTCACTACATCTCACCTTGATACTGCAGAAGTTCTGCCACAAGGCCCTACGCCTACAAGTTTACTGAGAATTTTGTCATTGTATAATGTAACCACATTTAACATGAAGAACCTTGCTGTGTATTAACTTTAATCAGTCAAATGCATGCCTGCTCTCTGATTGAAATTCTCTGTGACATAGTCCATGCACGCTAAGGACCACTTACTAAGTTGGCCACTGTCCTCTTTTTTTGACCAATGGACTATACTGCATATGGCTGTTATTTAGCCTCAGGAAATGACAGAAAACATGTTTTACTTTGTATCGCTTTTGTTAATTGCTTTGTACTGCTTATAAACTGTTTGCTCTCAGTTATAATTTGACCTGAGGGTAGGATGATCACTGTAGTAGAACGTATTGCTAAATATTTCCTCAGTGTTGTCTTCTCTCACACTCAGTCACTATCTTCCTTCATAGAGCAGGTATGTGTCATATATTACATTTCTGTTGTTCTAATACTGTGTAGAGCAATGAAAATGCTTTGGCAGTATATTATATTTGTAACAATTTCATCCAGATTGGCTAGGTTTTATGTATGCTGAGTGCGTTCCCCTTTAATAAATATGCATGTAATGTGAGTTGCTGGTGATCTGGTGTATATATATATATATATATATATATATATATATATATATATATATATAGAGAGAGAGAGAGATGTGTATATATATATATATATATATATATATATATATATATATATATATATATATATATAAACACTGTTTGGATTAACTGGTTAAGCTCAAGAATGTTTAGTAAGTGATGGTTTTACATTGTGCTTATCAGTGTAGTGCCATGTTCTCATAATTTGCTCAATACAGCTGTATATATATATATATATATATATATATATATATATATATATATATATATATATATATAGACACTGTATTTCGGTGATTTTCTATCAGTATACCGCCTGCTAAAACGACTTTGAGCTTACATTCATACACTTTTTTACCATTACTCTAATCTTATATTTCCTCTGTATTCCCTTGCTCTGACTTACTGTGGTCCTTCCGCCGTCTCTTTTTCATATAAGTACTAACTTTATTCCCTCAATATAATATTACAGTTTAGTTGAGTTTTTATCTTTCTTTCATTTCTCAGTCTGACCTCAATACTGTAATAGCTCTGCCACCTTACCCTCCACCTTAAGTTTACTGAGAAATTTGTTATTGTTTAATAGCGTGCTGTCACTACATCTGACCTCAGTACTGCAGGAACTTTGCCACAAGGCTGTACACCTACAAATTTACTGAGACTTTTGTTATTGTATAATATAAGCATATTTAACATGAAGAACCTTCCTGTGTATTAACTTTAATCAGTGAAATACATGCCTATTATGTGATTGAAAGTCTCTATGAAATAGTGGTTGCACTCTAAGGACCTCTTACTAAGTTGGCCACAGCCCCCTTTTTCTTGACAAGTAGACTATACTACATAAGCCAGTTATTTAGCCTCAGTAAATGACAGAAAACCTGTTTTACTTTGCATCTCTTTAATTGCTTCACACTTGCTATAAACTGTTTGCTCTCAGTTATAATTTGACCTAAGGGTGGGATAGTAACAGTAGTAGACTATATTGCTAAATATACCCTCAGTGTTGTCTCCTCTTATACTCACTCACTATCTTCCTTTATCAAACAGGTATGTGTCTTATGTTATTACATTTCTATTTGTTCTAAGAGTGTGTAGAACAGTGAAAAGACTTTGGTAGTGTTTTATATTTGAACAATTTAATTCAGATCAGATAAGCTTTATGTATGCTGAGTGTGTTTCTCTTTAACTCATATGTATGTAATGTGAGTTGCTGGTGTTCTGGTATATATGACACTGTTTGGATGTACTGGTTAATCCCATGAATGATTATCAAGTGATGGTTATACATTGTGCTTATCAGTGTAATGCCATGTTCTGATAATATGCTCGATACAGCTATATATATACACTGCATTACTATGGTTCTCTATCATTATACCTTTTGCTAAAACGACTTTGAACTTGCATTCATAAACTTTCTTACCATCACTCTACTCTTATTTTATAGATAGTATAGCATCTCTAAATAAGAATTCCTCAACATCTAATCCCAACCCTGCCCAACAGCCATATATCACCACACCTACTTTCACCTTCAAGCCTGGACTCACATACTATATTAAACTGCTCTTAAATAAACTTAAATCTTGGTCTTCTTCAGCTCATGACCTTCCAAGCAAGTACCTAAAAATACTAGCCAATAGCATTACCTATCCTCTGTCAGTCTTTATAAATAGGTCAGTGCAGGAATCCCACATTCCCTCTCTTTGGAAAAAGTCACACATTATCCCTCTGCACAAAGGAGGAAATTCAACAGATATTAATAACTTTAGACCTATAGCGATCTTAACACCCCCCCCCCCTCCAAAATACTTGAAAAATGTATTCAAAAACAACTGCTAGACTATCTCCTGCAGGAAGAACTCAAATCCCCTACACAACATGGCTTCTGTCCTTCCCATACTACTATCACTGCCCTTCTAACCTATATAGATAGTCAATAAAGCTAGAGATAATGGCAAGCTAGTATTTTCCTTATTTCTAGACTTGTCTAAAGTCTTTGACACCGTTCGTTACAAAAAAACTTCTACTTCAACTGTCCTCACTAGGTCTTTCTCAGCCTACCCTTCTGTGGTTCAAATGCTACCTTTGCAATAGGTATCAGGCAGTAAAATGGCGCACCACACTCTCTCCATACCTCTCAGTCACCACTGGTGTAGCACAAGGCTCTCTCCTTGGTCCCCTCCTCTTTATCATTTTCACCAACACCCTCTATACATCCACACAACAGACCATCCTAATACAAAACACAGATGATTCCACTTTCATTTGCCCATCTGACAACCTGGCAAACCTCAAAAAATTTAGTCAGGAAGCTTTAACAGCCACTTTAACATGGCTTTGCAACTCACAACTCATGCTCAACCCCCCAAAAACACTGAACGGCTACTTCTTTCCCCAAATCCCTCTTTTATGAAAAAACAACATTTAAAGTCCTCTTTCTTGGTAATATAAACATTGAAGTCACTCATAGTAAATTGTTAGGGGTGACATCGGATGACAATCTTACATTCGACTTGCATATACAAAATCATATAAGAAAAACTCATCAAAAACTAGGGATGATTTACAGAGGCAAAAGTTTTCTCACTGAAGCAACTAAAACTACACTTGCCACTACTTATCTCCTCCCCACACTTCTTTATGGTGCACCACATCCTTACTTACCTTCAGGCTTCACAAAAATTAAAACTTGAACAATGCTATAACAAAGTTGCTAATTTTGCAGCAAATACCCCTTTCAGAACCCATCACTGTATAGAACTAAAAAGCCTAAATTGGTTAGAACTGCTTCACCAACTAACATATGCACAGCTTCTTACCACCTATAAAATTATCCATTTACCATCTACCTGTCCAGTACTAAAAAAACATTCTGTACAACTATGTTCCCAGTCGATCATTGTGATCCAGTGACCAAAAACTCCTGTTTGTCTACAAATCAGTCAAATCTGCTGGCATTGTCTGCACTCGTATAAGGTTGCTAAGGCCTATACCTCCTTACCTTTATCCACCAGGTCAATATCCTCCGTCCCATCTTTCAAAACCACTCTGAAAGACTTCCTAGCTAAAATCTGGCTCTGTTCTTCCTCAAAACCAGGATAAACTATATCCCTAAATGTGAACAAGTACCTTTTCATTCCTTATACCTCCTTACTCTCTCTTCTTCACTTACTTCCTTGCTGCTGTCAAATTCGGTTCCCTGACTTTCTCCCTAAATATACCATAAACCTGTTTTTCCCTCACTTGATATTGTGATTCCTGTTTATAATAGACTAACGTACCTTTAATTTCTGTACATACTGTCTAACATTTGTCTAAATATTAAACGATTGTCATATATGTATCAATTCTTAACCAATGTTTTAAATTATGTCTAATTTGTTATAAATATTTAAACTGCAGATTTTTTTTGTTTTATTTTTGAACATTGTAAAATTAATGTTCTTAAAATGATTTGTATTAATTTGGAGCTTTTCTCCCTGGGGCTCAGATGAAAATGGGCTTCTACCCAGTTGCATTTTCTCGGTAATCAAATGTCAATAAATAAATACATTTGCAATGAGGTACAGTTTTTTCTTACTTTTATTTTCAATCCTTTGGAACATCAGTCACATAGATAATGAAGAAGACTGACTTACTAAACCCTGTAGTTCGCCACCTGCAATTACCCATCCTTCAAAACAAATTATTTACTATTGCCATCTGTGACCTCCTGTCCAACCATTTCCTTGAAATCAAGGCATATCATTGGAACTTTTTCCAAGATTAACAAACTTGTATATTGATCTTTTGCATAAGAATCTCTCAAATGATTTACTAAAAATCTAAGTAAGCCAGATACTAAGGCCTTTAATACTTATTAATGGCTGCTGTGACTTTCCTGCATTGACCCTGTATTATTGTGGATTCCAAATCTCACTGATCTTAAAGTATTGATTTAATATTTTTGTTATAAGTGATTCAGTTATTTTCTGTTCATGGAGGCCAAACTATATGTCATGCCGTTTTCTACCTCTAACTCAATTCTACTATTTTGAAATGTAATAATGTATCCTTTTCTCCAGTCCTTACATGGTACACCATTTTTTTAATAATTTGCCGAAGGAAATGATCAGAGATGCTATAAGTTATATATTATTATGTTTCAAGATTCTTACCACTTTAAATTTTAAAGAGTTAATTTACATGCTTCATATAGTCATAGCAATTTATCTACATCCTAGGTTAAATATCTTTCCAGGAACAAAAAGTCCAGCTTACTGAATATTAATGCTCATTTAGCAACTAAAGTGAGGAGTGCTTACTTTAAATGTGTGAAATAATCTAAAAGTACTAGTTGTTTTTTAATCAAGTATTAGTTTTTTCAAAGGTGTGGAACTTGATAATATGTCTATCCTAATTAAAGCATATTGTTCTGCGATAATCTTTCAATTCCTAAAGTTGCTTCTTTGGGAATCTGTGTTCATCTGTAAAATGCTTGTTAAGTGAATGGGTTGATAGCCAGGAAGTCTTTGTGTCTCTCCTTATGAGTAACGGTGATTTCAGCATCACAGCTGAAAAAGCAAATCTGTAGGTTAAACTCATCTTCAGTAGATGACATAATGGCAGCAGTAGATTGTCCTTTGTTCTATTAAAAGTATATATTTCCTATTATCTGGCTACTTCTACAGAATGGATTTCCAGAATTTTGTATTCATAACTGAAAGGCTTCCGAACTTTTGCCCAAAGCAGACCCCTTTAAAATCATACAGGGAGAACTGAGCATCCAAATCAGCGACTCTCCATAATAATAAAAAAAAAAAAGCATGGGTCTATATTACCAAATTGAAACCACAAATAACTGAACACCAAAACAGTGACACATAAAGATCGAACTGCCAAAACTATGAAAGGCCACTTCAGCAAATTTTTTCCCAGGGGAAAGAATCACATGACTGTCTTTGGGAGTTTGCCCTTTTCTCCACTATGGAGCGAACTCTGAGTTGGTATATTTAGTTGGGGTCACACCCCCCACATCGTGGGTGTTGGGAGAACAAAGCCCCCCAGTTTCATAGGGTTTGACAGCTTGTTTGGGTTTTGGTCAGCCAAGAGATTTTTTCCCCTGGGAAAAAATTTGCTGTAGTGGCCATTTGTAATTTTGGCAGTCCGATCTTTATGTGTCACTGTTTTGGTGTTTGGTTATTTGCGGTTTCGATTTGGTAATATAGACCCAAAAAAGCAATATAATGAAAATTAAAGTAAATATGTAAGACTGCATATTATGGTATGAGTGATATAAGGTCGAAATATGTAAGTGTAGCAGTTTTCCCCAGCTGATTGCAGGCCTAGTACTAACTTTGTTTGAGCCTTCCTTGGATTACATTTTTTAATATATATTTATGTGTAATCCTGTCCTGTTCTGATATGTGATTGCACATTAATTATTTATTTTAGACTTTACTTTTGTGCAGGTCTTTTAACTTTAATACAGATTGTAAGGATATCCAGCAGGACTCGTGCACAGGAGAAAACCGTTTATTCCAAACCTGGTTTAGCGCTTTCAACTAGGATACTAGTCTTCATCAGAACCATGAATGCACATACCAAACAGGTTTAAATAACATATACAATTAAAAAAGGCGCCAAAACATTTAAAGATATAATATCCAAAATACAAACTAACTTATAAACAATAAAAACCTTACAACAAAAAAGCATACCAAAAATATTTGAGTGTCATATGCATAAATATGTAATGATTACTATATTTAATGAAATTATTAAGCTAATAAATATACATATATAGTTGGGTTAATAAACTTTTTAGGTAGGAAAAAATCCACACTAATATATTGTGATGTTAAAAAACTATACTCACACAATGAATATAATAGGAAGTGTACCTTCAACATTACTGGGACAGTACTAAAAATGGTTTTATGCTAACTGACTCGTTTAGTCCAGGTGCCATAGTGGCATCCAACAAAATCTGCCACTTGCTCTCTAAAGCTGATAACTGCATTTTCCAATTACCACTAAAAACAGAGCTTTTCAAATGGTCAATAATGGCAAAACGAAAAATGTGTGCTTCGCCATATTCAAGCAAGTGTCTGTACAGGGCATTCTTGCTATCTTTTTTCTGGATACGGTAAAAGTGTTCGTAAATACGTTTCTTAAGATTCCTTTCCGTTTTGCCCACATAGTAGGCAGAACAGTTCATACACGTAGCCAGATAAACCACTTTAGTGGTATTGCAATTCCCTGTCCTAAACTTAATAAATGAATTGTTAATGTCCCTTAAACGAATATGTTTGACCTCGTTAATATGTTTACACTGTTTGCAAGTGCCACATTTAGTCGTGCCTCCAAAGATGTTTTTTTGGTCACAATCCTTCATGTTATTTTCCAAAATTCTCTTTATATTGGCTCCTGTCTTGTAGACAACCTTTGGCCAGGACCCCACTATATGTTCAAGCTTAGAGGCTAGAATAATATCCCAATGTTGCCTTAATATATCCAGTATAACATTTGTATAAGGGGTATAAGTTAATACACACACTCTCCGGAAATTTTGATCGTCCTTTGCCTCATTGTCTGAAGCAACAGAGTGTTTTCCCAACAAAGGGACATATTTATTGCCCCATTCTTTTTGCACATATTTAATAACATTATTAACCAAGTATAGTGGGTAACCTCTTTCCAAAAACAGTTTTTTGATAATCTCAATTTCAGCAATCATAACATTTTCAGTTGAAGACATCCTCGCAGCACGGATGCATTGTCCCTTAACTATGTTGGAAAAAATGTATGATGGATGGTTGCTTGTGAAATACAGGTAGTCATTTGAAAAAGTAGGTTTACGATATAGTTTAGATGTAAACCCACTAGGCCCCAAACCAATGACACCATCCAGGAATGGGATGTCACTATCACTGGTGTTATGAGTAAATTTTAAGAATGTAGATGAAGTGTTAAGAAAGGACATGAATTCATCCAACCTTTCAGCTGAAGCTTGCCACAAAATAAAGATGTCGTCCAGATATCGTCCATAGAATTTGATGTCCGCATAATAGGGGCTGTGAAACAAAATCTCCTCTTCCCACTCAACCATCACTAAATTAGCAAATATCGGAGCACATGAGGAGCCCATGGCCACCCCCTGGATTTGTTTGAAAAACTCCCCTTGGAACATAATGTAATTATGTTCCAAGACCAATCCCATCATGTCACATAACAAGCATATTCTGTCCCAACTAAATCCAGAGTATTTACGTAGACTGTTGGAAAAATATTCCATTCCTAAATTGCTGGGAATACATGAAAAAAGATCCACAACGTCTATTGTAACCATAATGAGGTTGGTCTGCCAGTGGTCATGTGTAAGTTTTCCTAAAAAGCTCCAAGAATCCTTCAAAATTTGAGGTACGACTCCGTAAATATGTTTAAGCTGATGATCAATCCATTTACCCAGCTTAAATGTTTTTGATCTGGACCCTGAAATTATCGGTCTAAAAGGTGGATTGTCCACTGATTTGTGGATTTTAGGGATCCCCACTATTTTGGCTAATACTGGGT
Source organism: Protopterus annectens (assembly GCF_019279795.1). Lineage (NCBI taxonomy): Eukaryota > Metazoa > Chordata > Ceratodontiformes > Protopteridae > Protopterus > Protopterus annectens. The sequence goes on along the minus strand of NC_056726.1, from coordinate 233,108,457 downwards.
AATCATTTTTTAAATATGAATAAGTCTCATTAGTAATCCTACTGTCGATGAGATATTCCTCCAAGGCCAAATCAACACGATGATGGCCTATGTTGATCTGATTAAGAGAAACTGTCTCATAAACCTCTGTCTGATGTAAGATGTCATATATCCTGGAGATATACTCATCCGTCGGAAAAAGGACAACCCCTCCACCCTTATCTGGTTTCATTATGCGAACTTCGTTATTCTTAGACATATGCTCAAGACAATCTCTCTCAACCTGAGTAAGATTAGTCTCAAAATTGTGGTATAATGACTGATGATTTCTGATATCCCTGTGTAATCTATACAAATCTTGGCAGACCAGTTTCTCAAAATTGGCTATACTAGGATGAGAAACAGGTATATATGCACTTTTCTTCTTGAGTGATTTGTCCACTTTCTCATCTAAATGCTGATCCTGATCGTTGAAAATAACAGCTAGGTTTAAATTGCGACAAAAAAGTTTTACCTGTTTAATGTTGTCCACTAAATTACTGCGAACCGTGGGGACGAATTTCATACCCTTGCACATAACATTGATGAATTGTTCATTAACCTCCATGTCAGTGTAATTGTACACGCTGAATCCTTCATAAGAATTGAAAATGCAAGAAAGCCCCTGATGACTAGCTGGGGTACCCAACATGGTTCTCTCTAGCATTTCGTTCCCAGGACTCAAAGATTTCAATTCTACTGGAAGGTTGTGATTTCCTCCCCCATTCTCTATCTCAACACTGACATGGGTTGGGGATGCCTTAACTATCTCCTGTGATGGTAACTGTGCCTGTCCGGGTACTTGTTGGTTGAACGTCTGCCTCTCTGAAAATCCCCTGGCTCGCTATGGCTAATTTTGCCCTTACTTTTTGGCCAAATATAAACCTTGTTGGTATTGTATAGATTAATGTCCCTACTCAACTTATTACATTTCCTTTCATAGATGTTTTTGACTTTACTATCCACCAGTGAAAACTGTTTCTTAAACAATTCCCTCCATGAATCATAATCAACATCACCAACTATGGTCTCATACATGTTTTCAAGTTGTTCAACTAACATAATACACTTTTCCTTGTGATGCTTAATGAGTAATTGCATATAAGAATACCCAAAGCTATCGAAAAGTTCATTAAATTCACATATCACAACATCATTGTAAGCTATCCCCAGTGGCAACTTGAAAAAACGAATACCTTTGGGAACAACCTTATTCTCCAAACAACTATTCAAGTAATCAATGTCCATTTTACAATTCTTGTAAGCAAGAAGTTTCTTCCCAAATTCAAAAATAATATCCTTAATTGTATGACAACTGTCAATAATGGCATCTGGAGCCTCATTTCTTAAATTAAAATCATTAAAATTGTCATGAAGAAATCGCTCCATTAATTCTCTTTCATTGTACTTATCAGCCAAAAACTCGGGTTGGTAGCCCTTAGTAACAACAGAGTCAAATTTATGATGCATTTTAAAATCATGTTTCGGACTTGAAATATTGTATGAAACAGTACCTTTATTGTCTCACAAACATTTCCGATTGTTGTTTGCAAATCTCTTAGACTCTGGTGCAACTTTCGGTCTGGCCCCATTACGTTCCGCTTCTCTACGTGCCCTGGTTATGCTGAAATCGAATGTAAAGTCCTGGGCCGGAGTGAGCCGCATAGGGTCAAAATCATTCCTGGCATCATCCAGAATAGTCCATTGCCCACGCTCCTTAGACGACAACACGCCTGTATCAGGTAAATCAATATTTCCATGAACGCCAGGTCCAGTAACATCAGTGTTGCACAAAACTGCCGGAAAACCCCTATCCGGCGTACATATCCGCTGTTTGCACCGTTCCCTGTTACCCCGTAGCTTTGGTGCTCCTTGAGCCACAGAGACTACTGTAGCAGAATCACGTAAAACCGTCGGAAAACCTTTCTCCGGCGTGTGCACCAACTGGTTACAACGCTCCCTTTTGCGAGTCTCCTCTGATGTGTACGACTTCCTCCGTGAACTGCTACCAAGCTCACTATTGTTAATGTCCGGTTCACTTGTCAGCCCCACATCATCAAAACCCCGTAACGGGCTTGTGGATACTAAAGATTTATTCTGTCCAACATGCCTGGTTACTAACCCAGTAACCAATTCAATAAGTTTCTTAAGTTCACCTTGGACAGCCGTAACCTCGGCTCGTAGCCCTAGGTATTCCTCCCGTGACAATGAAGACCTGTTGACATCACCCTGTTCCTCCATAACGACAAACAGTAAATCCAAAACGAACAGCAACTAATAAAAAAGAAAGGACCAAGGATATCCAGCAGGACTCGTGCACAGGAGAAAACCGTTTATTCCAAACCTGGTTTAGCGCTTTCAACTAGGATACTAGTCTTCATCAGAACCATGAATGCACATACCAAACAGGTTTAAATAACATATACAATTAAAAAAGGCGCCAAAACATTTAAAGATATAATATCCAAAATACAAACTAACTTATAAACAATAAAAACCTTACAACAAAAAAGCATACCAAAAATATTTCTACTTCTTTTTTATTAGTTGCTGTTCGTTTTGGATTTAATACAGATTGTGAAAAACTGAGGGGCTGCCAGCCCAGCCAAATAGAATTTTATATATAATTCTATGCCATTGAAATATTAATATGATCCATAGGCTTTTGTAACAAATGTAAGAAAACTGTGTTATGCTCTGAGCTTCTAAAATGTAACCACAGTGCATCCTCCTGGAAGAAAGTTGATGAGTAAAGAATTTTATGACTGTTTGATCTCAAGCTAGGAGACAGGATGTCTGGGCTAGGAAATTCTTTCTATTGTTCTAAGACAGAGATAATTACTAGGTTTTACATGTAAAGTGTCTTTTATTGGTGTGGCTTCCTGGCAGGTGCAGATTACAAAATGAAATGGTAACATTTTAAGTTCTGTGAGCCTGGGAAACTTAAGTAGAAGTGTCAAGAATGATGTAATATGAAACGACTCAGCAGTAATGTGTATTATCAATTTAAGACTTTTTCAGAGAGAAAGATTGAGCATTTTGTATTTTGTTCTGAAGCAGAAAACAACTCACCAGCACTTTGCCTTGTAAGTAGAATTTAGAACATAGTTTATCTTAGAGACAGATAGGTATATAGCTGGATTAGTCTAGCTGGTTTTTATATTTATGTCAGACTATCATACAATATTGATTTAAAGTATTTTCTGTGATTTCTGAACTCTTTTGTCACTGTGTTGAATTGAGGGGTATTGTCTTGTGATTTTATTTGTTGTTAAATATTTTTAAACCTTTTAACTGTGGCTGTTTTGCATAGAGATAATTTAAGCTCTTAGAGTACTTGCATGCATTTGGTGATACTGTATAAGCTACTCCAATAGCCTTAGCCCTGGGTTACACTTACTATTTGGATAGCAGTAATAGCACACAGTGGAATTGGTCACCCTTTGGGAAGGGCCTTATAGTAGCTGATAAGTAATGGTTGATGGCAGTGATTTCTACCTTATAGTCTGGGCAGGAGGGGGGCATAGCTGGAGAACCTGTACCAGCCTTCCCCAGGAGTGTCTGTGTGTTTGCATATAATTCATATCTCAAAGTGTTCATGTATCACCTACTTGGACAGGGACATGAAGCACTGGTTGAACAGACAGGTTGCTGGTGGTTTTGGCTTGATCACTCGGCTGAGATTTGTACCCTATAGCTGTGCCTGTGGGAAGTCTTATTGGAGATCTGGAGAGAAAGGGAGAAACCAGCCCCAGACTGCGATCTCTGTGTTCTCTTAAGGGAAATTGTACTTTACTGTGTGTGTACTTGTTATCCTTCCCAATGTGCATGCCCCTCACTGGTGCTAGTGGTGAGGATTGAGGCTCCTTGATTACTGGGCCAGTGCATGAGCATCACACAGATCATTACTGTAACATTTTTTTAGTTAGATTTTTTTATTTAGTTAATTACACACCTGAATTTATGAACATTGGCTCAGTATAATTGTCACTGTTGAAGTGATACCATGACCATGTGAAAAAATGGAAAAAAGGAGTTGTGCAAACTTCCAAAAACAAACAAGGACCAAGAAACCAAGTAAATCAACAAAGGCACGTCACAACCATTGAAAAAGCCTCTGTATAAATTACTTTAATAGCCTAGAATAAGCGCTTTTGTTCCATTACCTACAGGATTTGCCTGGATGGTACTAGATACAAGTAAAACACAGCTACCGGAGGTCAGCAAAACTTGGAGTCCTAGCTTGGATTCCATAAGTGTTTTACTTGTATCTAATACCATCCAGGGTAATCCTGTAGGTAAAGGGGCAAAAGTAATTATTTGGTGGCATTAAAGTAATTTATGCAGAGCCTTTCTCAATGGTTGTGGTATTCTTTTGCAGATTTAAATTGAGTAGTGGATGTATGTATGTATTTATTTATTTATTTAGGTAGTGCACGTCTTTAATGGGAAGTTAGGATAATGGGAATGGCTATGGCCATGGTGCAGCCCTTTGTATTTATCTGCTGCTTTCATGCTTCTGCCTTTCATTAGTAGAGTGAATTCATGATGTGAATGCGTGATTCTCTCTCTGTGATTACATGCCAATTGACATAGTCTACATCAAATGGAAGTTAAGTTAGCTAACTGGGATATATGCTGTATTTTCAAGTCCAGCCCTGGAGAAACACCTAAATATATGTGTGTGTGTGTGTATACACATGTGTATATATATATATATATATATATATATATATATCGTTATCAATGTTCAGTGTTGCTGAATTCAAACCCTGAGCCATCTAAGAGTCTGCTGGAAGATAGTATGGAATATATGCAAATCATTACATAATGAGTAGTTCTTCTTTTTAAAAAATCCTAGACTCTCAGCAGAACATAAATCAGTTTGGGAATTCAACAATGTCTCAGCACTGTAATGGAAAACAGGATCTCTTAATATTTTTTCTTGTCTTACATAATTTTCCAAATAGTTTATTATTCTTTTGTTATGACAGGATGGTTATTGAATGAAATTCCCACAATAGCAGCTATTGTTTCACTGAATTTACATTAAGAGTCTGTACCCAAAAAGAGCATAGGTACAGGAATTCAGGTCTCTTAATATAAGGCAGCTCACCTAATCCTACTAAGTGCTAGGTACATGATCTCAGATATATTCCAGTTTCCACAGCTGTGTAGCATTAAAATCAGAAAAGAATTCACTATACTCTATGAAAGGATATTCAGCCATAGTGAAGAGTTGGGTCATAAGTCTCTTGACAATACTGGTGACACATTGTAAAATATCTCTAATTAATCTGTAGTACCTTCTAATAATTACCTTAACATGCATATCAAATTTGAAAGTTGACTGTAGTGAAATCCCCAGATTTCTCACATGTAGGACATGGGACAATAGATAATACATGATTGTTCAGAGCGTAAGGATAGTTGTTGTTAAATTGGCTATAATGCATCACCGTGTATTTTTTAACATTGGACTTCATACCAAAAGATAATCTCCAGTGGAAAATCACATCCAGACAACATTGTGATACACTATGGTCATAGGTATTAGTTACTATGCAGACAATGTTCTTATTTTCAGAGAATTTGCTGATCCATTTTTTTTCACCAGTGAGACAAACATGCATAATCAGACCATATAGTAGGGGTCCCAAAACAGTTCCCCTTGGAACACCCACCCTAATACTTTTAACATTAGAGTAACAGGATTTTATTCTTACTAGACATTTTCCATTAATTATCCAAATTAAGACAATGCTCTGACAAGGAAAAAGTACTCATCTTGTTTTAATAAACTTGTTTAAAGCCATCTTGAATTTTTTTCTTATTTTTAATAGGAATGCAAAGTGATCTTTGACAAGGATCTTACATAAGAAGTAGTGACAACAGCCAACTTTAATAATTCGTATGTCAATATCTGGATTATTGATTTTTTCTGCCTTACGGAAAGTGTGTACTACCCTTAATCCTGGAAAACTATAATTTTTTCAGTATATATATATATATATATATATATATATATATATATATATATATATATATATATATGGGTCTACTTTGATTCACTGAAAACTCATTTCACTGAATTTCTATTCACCTTCAAGAAATCGCTGAAAGCTCAAATCAATGAAAACTCATTTAACTGAATGTATGTACTGTTGGGCAAATAAATAGTATATGCCATTTTCCCCCCTGTAGTGCAATCCTGGAGTTAGTATATATAGTTAGGGGGTGGGGGGCACAGACCCCAACATTGAGGTTGGGGGACATAGCCCCCACCTACTTAGCTTTTATTTTTATGAATCTTATTTCACTGAAAGCTAGCAATATAAAACCAAATGTAGGGGGGGGCTAAGCCCCCCCACACACCTTAACTATATATACTCACTCCAGGTTTGCACTACAGTGCTACAGTAGTGAAAAGGTCATATATGTTTTATTTGCCCAACAGTACTTACATTCAGTGAAATGTGATTCAGTGAAATGAGTTTTCAGTGATTTGAGCTTTCAGTGATTTGGCTTGAGTGTTTTGAAATTCAGTGAAATGCCTTTTCAGTGAATCAAAGTAGACTCGTATACACACACACACACACACACACACACACACACACACACACACACACACACACACACACACACACACACACACACACACACACACTGTTTAAGCAACTTGTAGAAAACAACAGTTACATATGCAGGAGCATACCTCTCAACTGTCCAGATTTTCACAGAATGTTCAGATTTTTACCTCTTATTTTTGGTCTGCTCCTCATAAAATTTGTGGTTTTCTGGCAAATCATAGACGATTGAAGTCACTAAATAATACTAAATAATGACAGTCATTTGAGTTTTAGACTTCATATCGTAGCGAAAATATTTAATAATGCAAAATCTGTCAGTCTAGCAACTTTTCAAGTTTACAGGAGCAATATTTTAAATCTGTCCCTATTTTTGGGCCTTTGTCCCCCCATTCTTTCTGGCTTTGTCCAGGTTTCTTGTGTTGAGAGGTATGTGCAGGAGATATACACAGATTTGCCTAAATTATATACAAAATATGTTTAAGGTAGCATAGTAGAACACATAGATAACAGTAAACTTGTAGAATAAATAATAATTATATATGTAGGGTACATACAGAAATAGACTTGTCTTTATTACTGAGGTCTATATGTAGAATACACTGCTGAAAAAGGTAGATCTATTAACAGTTCTGCAAAACTGAGCCCTTGAAACTCATAATTGTCATATTGATTGGACGTATTATCACTTCAGTATCAAGGATATTTATGTTCGCTTCACCAATTTCCTATGATTTTGTTTTGTGTATAGTGAAAATAAATACTTGTGCAGGTTTAATGTTTTTGCTGTTACTTTCTATCACTCTTTCCTCAGTTTTGATAAATCTGGGAATGCAACATGTAGGCGTTATGTCACAGCAATGGCAACGCAAATTAAGAGATTCAGAGAATAGCAACATGTTGAAAACTAATTTGGAAGATTTTCAGTGAACATAAGCTGAAAACTGTAAAAATATCAAGTTATACTTGGGAAAGTAGTTATTAATATAGATTGGCTAAGGCATTTGAAATATATGAATGTTAAATCTATATGTCTAGTGAAGGTCTGTTACATGATATAACTGTCAAGCCACAAGTACTACAGATTCTATGAATTCTAAAAGTGGTTTAAAAGGTAAAGCTACATAAAGCCAATATATTCAAGTTAAGGACTACGCTGTTATCTTCTTACTTATCTACTAATTATTTGCAAAAATAAAAAAAACTGAAATTATGTTTTTTCTTAAATTTCAGGGTTGACTGTAAAAAAGGAAGTAACCTGTCAGGATGCTCTACATTTTGTTTTATTTTTCAGAGGGATGTTATAAAGAAATGAAAAAGTTACTACTACAGTGTTGTATTTCTCCCAGACCAGTATATGTATCCTTATTTATTTTATTCTCATGTTTTAACCAAGAAAGTGAGTTGGTTCAGAGACACATTTTAGCCATGATACAAATCATAAGGCAGCAAAATGAAAACATTGCCTTTCATAGATCACAGATAAAAGTAGGGCACAGAAAAGAATTAGAAGTATTGTATTTGTAGGCAAAGTATGGATTATTTACAGTTTCAAAGATAGTGAGAGTATTGTAGAAGTAAAATTTCCAGAAGAATGAATAAGCATTTAACGGAATTTTTTTCATAACTAAGTACAAACACTCAAATCAGCTATTGATAAAAATATGATGCAATGGTTTAACTATAAAAGAATGTTTTAGAGTGAAAGTACTTTAGTTTAAACCTGAAAATCACAAAGATATTTTGAAAATATGTGATTTTACAAAGCAACAAAGAAAACCTGTTGCTATTTGTCTACCAACTTATTTGGCCATCCATCTGTTGGAGTGTATGAATATTTCGGTGTATGAATGTGGGTCTATATGTGTGTATGTACATGCATGCATGCATGTGCATATGTGTGTATATAAGGTTATTAAGTGTTAATAAATTATCTCTACTTTATGTTACAGTGTGTAGTGAAACTTTATATCATTTATAGGTTCATAGGTTCACAGGATATTACTAGGCTAATGGCTTGAGATTTCTTAAGGGTCTAGCCAATATAACACAATTTTATCCAATATATGGCTACTAGGGGCAAGAGGATGCCTTAAGTATGTTACAGATTGCCATTGTTCATAAGGGACACTGACACTAACCCAGGTGTGAATTTTTGATTCCCCATCCATTGATCCAAATTGCATTTACGAAGAGCAGGGAAGAGCTCTGCTTAATGTAAATAGGAAATCCAAAGGAAGGACAATCTCTGACACACATATCTGTCTCTCCAACAGGTTTTGTTTGAGTCACAAAGTTTAGATCCCTAGATTGGGTGATCCTCTTGCTGTTTGCATTATAGGTTTGTATCAGATCCATCAGGGCTGGATGTGTGAGTGCCTAGTAGGTCAGTCATAGGTCACCTCTTAATAGTTGGTAGGAGGCAGAATAAAGGGATAAGGCTTTTAGTTTATCCACATGGGACATGTTGTTTGCATTATGAGGAACCTCTGAGGGCACACCAGCTGCTGAAGGGCCTAGTCAGATACATGCCAAATGGTGCATTGTACTCAATTATTGGTTTAATGAGGGCTGAGTAGAGCAGGACTGTATTTTCCTTGAATCTGGATGCCACACCTTTACATATAAGTTGTGCTACACAGAAGGACGTCTTCATCACTGTGGACACATGGTGGTCAAAGTTCCTGCTGCTGACTATCTGTGTATCTGGATCTTTCACCTCTGTTTCTACTGTTCGCTACTGATGTAATTTGCAGAGGTATTGATTTCCCAAAAGGTATGATGATGCATTTTTTTTAATGTGGTTTTAGGCCATGGTTCTGGCACCAATCATTTGCATGATTTAGAGTCTTCTGAAGGATGTCTGTCTTATTTGGGGATTCAGTGATTGTCCCCAGCTTGCAGTCATTAGTACTCAACATGGCTTTAGACCTTCCCACAGTACCACCACTGCCCTCCTCTTCTTTACAGACACAATCAACAAAAATCGCAACCATAACACGCTTTCCTCAGCACTCTTCTTAGACCTGTCCAAGGCTTTTGACATGGTCAACCACCAAATACTCATACACATTCTCCAATCCTTGTCACTAGAAACCCAACCCATAAACTGGTTCAAATCCTACTTAAATGACAGACACCAAGCAGTACTCTGGAACTCCACCCTATCTTCCCAGCTACCTGTTAACATTGGTGTCCCCCAAGGGTCCATACTAGGTCCCCTCCTGTTTTCTTTGTTTATCAATGACCTCCACCAAGTAGTTCCCCAAGCTACATGCATTCAATCATGAGCGACTCCACACTCATTTGCTCAGCCACATCAGTACCTGATCTTCACTCCCTTACACAACACATATTTAACTCCGTTGAAGAATGGTTTTCTCAACGCTGTCTCCTACTTAACCCAAAAAAAACTAAACTCATTCTCTTTACACCCTCCAGTAAATCTCCACCTATAGACTTTACAATAACATCTAAAAATGGCACACCTATATCACAAGATCCCACTACTAAGCTATTAGGAATTACCATAGACAACAACCTTAACTTTGATACCCATATAAGCAACACTTTGAAAAATATTAACAAAAAAATAGGCTCTCTTTACCGGATCAAACCTTTCCTCACTCCAGAATCTAGAATCACTATTGCCCACTCCCACCTTATCTCTCCCCTCCTCTATGCCTCACCCATATTTACTAACTTGTCAAAAAAGAATCTTCTTAAATTAGAAAACTCTTACCACAACATAGCCAGATTTGCTACAGGTAACCCTTTCAGAACCCACCATTGTACTAATCTAAAGCAACTAGGCTGGCTTGAATTTCAGCAGCAACTTAACATTAATCAATTAACCATAGCCCAATCAAATACTGTATCAACCTGACAAAACACCTATATTATTTACCCTTATCTACCCCTACCATAACCTAAAATCTCTAAGATCCGCACACAAACTTCTTGTAAATATTGACAAAGCAAACAACAAAGCTGGTGATTCCCTCTTTTCCAACACTGTTGGAAAACACTGGAACCTGCTTCCCTCTGAACTTTCTACTATTTCCTCAAAATCTCTCTTCAAAAAGAGACTTAAACTCCACCTCAAATCACAATGGCTGTGCCCCTGTACTAATCCTGACTTACTCTAGCTCTTGACACCTGACTAAAACCTATATCTTGTAACCTATAACCTACCTCTTATTTGCATCCACTGTCATATTTCTCCTCCTACTATTTCAAAAAAAACCACAATTGTACATTTTGCTAGTATTTCTTCAAAATGTCACTTGTAACATTATCCTTGTCACAATTATTGTTAACAGTTATGTTACAACTAATGTATTTTCACACTTTATAACTATGTCTGCAGTTATAATGCTTTTTATTTTTCTGTTTGTACTCTTTTTGTACTCTTTTTTTACTCTTTACTTTCATGTTATTTCTTTAATGTAAATTCATCTTAAACTCTGGAGCTTATCTCCCCGGGCCTCTACTGAAAATGGACATGTATCCAGCTAGACTAGCCCGGTCAACAAATGCAAAATAAAATAAATAAAATAAATTAACAAACTTTGCCATTCAGATGCCTTCCACATTAGGCTTGACTTCAGAGATGTATATTCTAAACAGGAGTGTTCCTGGCACTGAGCGCTATGGCACACCACTAGTAACTGGCCTCCTTCTGGATCTGCATTCACCCACTTTAACCAAATGTGCCTTGCCAATGAGCCAATTGGCTATCTGTTTGGTGACAAAGTAATTTATGCCCAGGTTTGTGAATTTATTTATAATACCCGAGTATGGAATTGTGTCACATCCCTTGGCCAGCTTGAGGTAGTCCATAATGTATTGATTTAGATGTAACATCTAATGTAATGTCGTCAGGTCTCTTATCATTACCAAGTTGTTATATGTTAAAGAAATGGATGTCAAGAAATTCACCTTCAGAGAAGAGTGAAGAGATGAATCTTGACATCCATTTCAAGACTGTAAAACAACATTGTTATAATCAAGTAGACCCCAGTTATGTTTATTTGTGTGTAAGGAGCTTTACCTGCCCCATGAGTTACTCTAATGAGTAGTAGAGAAAATATGAAGTTGACAGTTTATGTCATAGCAAGTTTATACATAGTAAATAAATTGTGAGAGGTTTTAAGTTGGTATAGTAAGAGTGTGAGTGGTAGGATTGTAAGCACAATAAATAAACTACTCTGCCATATATTTATATCTAAATTGGGGGTATACTGTTTGGGTCTGTACACTATTAAGGCTTGAGGTATGGTAACATATATGCCATGCAGGCTTGAGGAGGGTGGACAGTAGTACTGCAGCATGTTTATGAGATCTGGGATTGAAACTGCATTTTATAATTGTAAGGTAAGAGTCAGGGAATAGTAGAAAGTGGAGATAAAGGAGAAAGAGACTCAGGTGATCTGTTACTAGATTATGAGGTGTGGTACAACTTATCTGAAACATAGGCTGAAGAATAGTAGCATATCTTTTCTTTCTGGGCTAAAATTAGATGTTTAGAGTGAGTGAGAAAGAGATGTTTAGTTGCAATATGAGGAGAGATGTAAGCCAAAGGAAAGGATAGGGTTGAGCCTAGGCTTACAGAGGGGAGGATAGAGTAGTGAGAGTGAAAGAGACAGTATAGGACAAGAGAAAACATAAAATGCAGTTTAAGAGAACAGTCTACCTGACAACTACACTGTTAGGGATGGTACAGTTTATCAGTCAACAAGACTCCATAGGTATAGTGAGTTAGTTAAGAGAGGGAGTGAACTTAGGGGTGAGAGAGATGCAGTAGAAGGAGCCGTTCACCTGTGAGCTAGACTTTAGGGGGTAAAGCATATGTACCACCTAGGCTTAAAAAAGGAGAATGCAGTATGTTGTATGCCACCTGAGCTCACAGGGAAATGTTATAAGCAGGAGGAACAGTCTGTGTGCCACCTAGACTGTAAGGACTAAACTGTCACATACAAGTACACATCAGGTTGTCAAAAACACACACACAAGCAACTACTTCACATAGCACATATGCAGACTAACTTATGCTGAGGCACTTAAAAGCAATTTTCCAAAACAGCAAAGATCTCCTAGACAACCAACTGTCAATGCTATGACTCAACAAGCCCAAAGGTACTCAGAAAAACAACTAACAATGTACGTACTCTCACTTTCAGCTGAGCCCCAAACACTAAGCCCCTAAGACAAGTGAACACACTTCCCAGGAATATCTTCATAGGGTATTCCATTGTAAGGTATAGTGCTGCTTCTCTAACCAGGCTTAACAAGAAGAAGTTAACTGTTAGTTACTTATCTGGAGCCAGGTGTGATATACAGTTAATATCCCACTATATTGCCACCAAATAATGTGACGTCTTCCACTATCCTGGGTCAGTAACTAATGAGCTTCAGTCCTCACTACTGACTCCAGTGTGAGACTGTCATTTAAACATGAGGAATATTTCACAATTTTCCCCTAAGAGCATAACAGAAAAATGCTCTATAACCTGGGACTAGACTATATTCTTCTGTCCACCCCAAATATAACTACTTATTACACACTTCAGAACAATATGTCCAGTTTAAGACTGCTGATACACTCACACTTAAATAAATTAAATCTCACACATCCAAACACTTCTGAGAAAGCCTAACACTGATTTCCAGCTGTGTCCCTTCCCCAAAATAATATGGTAATGCTGCCACTAATCAGAGTGTCTTCATGCCCTTTAAAGGGGTCTCCAATTACAAAACCTAGATATTAAAACAAATGATAGAAAATGACCTAAGTAGCCAGGCTTTCAGAGTGGCCTGGGGAAGTTATCAAGGCAATTATAAGCACTCTCAAATCACTAAAGAAAACACTGATTGACCAGCCATAATGTAAGTTAATAAAATTATTTAATAATGAGCTAAAGTATTAAAAAATATAAAACAGTAATTCCCAATAAACAGACAGAACTCATTCACCAGGAAAATGAAATCAAGTCTGTAGGATAGAACTCCAACATTCAGAAAAAACTCTAACTGATCTAATTGATTAGCTATAATTTTCCTATCTGACTAAAGAACACTGCCACTGATCTAAACTAAATTATTACAACAGCAGTTCTTGGTGAGTCATTTTGGCTATCCACTGCACAGTACATCTGTGAACAACTCACAACTGGCAGCTGACAACTGTATCTGACAAATGACTACTGACTGTTAACTGTCTTCAGCAGGCTATTTTATAGACTAGCCTAACTGTCACAACTGTTCCAGTTCTAATTATCATTTCATATTTTGAAAATCAACAATCTGTTTACAAAAGTTCCTTCATGTCTTTCAGCTTCTGACAGTAACACATAGCAACTGTCAACATTCCAATGACATCATCTGCAGATCAGCTGAATCTGAGACAGTTTGCCTTTAGAATCTTTCTTTACAAACATGCACAGTTAGAAATATTAAAGGACACTGTTGAAGTCTTTAAAACATTTTGTACAAACAGATTATAAATCAACATGTAAGAACTTATTTACACTATTATAGATAGTCATGCTGGTATATAATACCGTGGTTAATCTCAAATTACATACAAAATTTCAGCCATACATGCTAGCACAAATGACAGTGTCTAATTTCTTTACACCAGGATCATTCATGTACTCAAGCCATTATACAACAGCTAACAGTATGATTTCATTATTGACCATGTATGTATAAATGACCTGAGATATACCTCCCTAGACTATATGAAGGGAGACATTATAGACCTTTTTGTCTTTGTGTATCAGGCTGGTATGAGCCTAGCACTGAGCAGCATATTAACATTACTGAGGATGATGCCACAATATGGGCAAAATGATTGATTTAAAACAACAAGCTGCCTTTCTGGTGTCATTCTAAGAGGATACAATGTTTGTCATCTTGGGAGGATATGGTTAACAAACCATGTTGCTTTGCCAAGGTTGGTCTACACCTTTCCCCTCTAGGGTTTCAGACACTGGCTAAAACTTTATCCACCCCCACAGTGCCATTTTTAGGCAATGCCAATTTGACAAACTTGCCAACATAGCAAAATCAACTGAACTGAAGGTCAAGGTGTTACATCTCAATGCCAAGAGTCTAAATAAAAAAACATATACTCCCTTCTAGCTGCTTCACTCAAGAATATAGACAATTGTGCTGCTATTGAGACATGGTTTAAAGTGGCAGAGAGTACCCTGAAAATGTAAGGTTTCAGTGCTTTCCACACTTTTAGACCAATAGCTGTACAGACAAGGGCTAAAGGTGGAGGTGTCTCAACATATATCAGTAATAAGCATACCTCTAGGGTGGTCAAACAGGATGACATGCTGGAGTTCTCCATGTGCAGATCACCATAGACAAAATCCTGTACCATATCCTACCCAGCTATAGGTCATCCTCTATGTCTTAAGAAGCTAACAATACATACTTGGACCTACTGGAGATACTCACTATCCAACCTAACACCCCACATGTAGGAGACTTTAGTTACTCCTTTATTGACTGGGAATCCTACATGGACTCAAATCTACATGTACAGAGATTCCTGTGCTTTGTAAATACAAACACCCTTAACCAAATAGTGAAGACACCAACTAGAGGCTCCAATATATTCAACCTTGTGCTCATAAATATGGGAGGACACTATACCCCCCCCCCAATGTTTCATTCTCCATAGTAAGATCTTACTGTAAAGTTGTCTCCTTCAAAATCAAAATCAACTCTGTAATCCCATTAAAACCAGTGACAGGAAGTATTCCAAGGCACATTACCTTTTATTAAGTGTTGGGTTGTCAAAATTCAGTGCCTCTCCAAACCCAAAGGACACAACAGGCTATCCTGAGTTGCTCTTGGAAACTCTGTACAACCATGTCAGGGGTCCTAATGGAGAGATAAAATGTTAGCAAGCAAAGTAGAGTAGTAGTGCTGGAATCAAATTCATCCTCATGTCTTGGTGAGTATCTTTGCGAGGTGGACCAATAATCTCACCAAGGAGACACCAATGTATAGACTGTATTTATATAGCATATATCATGGACAGAAGAATGTCAAAAACAAAAAAAGATAGTTGGGTGCACAAGACCCAGGATAAAAAAAGTGCCTAATCCTGGTAGGTGCACTAGTGCCAGGAATGGAAAAAATGACAGTGTAGAATCCTTAAAATACAGAAACATTCCTACAATGGGCCAGGCCAGACCCAGGGGGAGGATGGCTCCCCTGTTGTAGAAGGAAGTAGCACTCCACAAAAACCACAAAAATTGATCAGTCAAAGAAGAGCCTTAAAGATGATAGCATGGACTATTGAGGATAAGAAAGACATTAGGTATTGTACTTTGACTTAGGACTGGGGCCCATTCCCGTCATGGCGCTAGAAACCCAAAAGATTTGCAGAAATTAGAAAAAAGCTGCGGTATCTGCCAGATGTAAGCTCAGGACTAGCCACAGAAACAAACCACCCTGGTGGCATCCCAAATTAAACAGGATATGGAACAAAAGGAAATAAAACTAGTTCAAAAATCAGTAAGAGTAATTCCCATAAAATAAAAATTCTATCATCAAAGTAAATATACAACCAAGAGGGCTATCTAGGTCAAGCAAAGACAACTTTGAGGTTAAAATATGGTTAAGATAGCCTCCCAGTTTAAAGATAACCATAAGGCCTTCTACAGTTATGTCATAAACCTCAAGGGTGATGCACAACAATGTACTGAACTGGTGGTTAATGTTGCCACGTTCACAAAGCCTGACAATATAGTAGTGGACAAAGTCAGTTCCAAATTTATCCTGCTCTCATCCAAGCAATCCCATCAAAAATACCCTCAATCCTAGCACCTCCCACTATAACACATGAGCATGTACTGGCTGCACTCATTAAAGCCAAGTATGCCACCTCAGTGGGCCCCAATAACATCCCAGGATGCCTCCTGAATAGTCTAAAATAGACTTATCAAGACCCCTGGATTCATTATTTGATTGTAGCCTTAAAACAGACTTTGTGCCACAATTTGAAGACACTGATGGCCATCCCCCTTCATAAAGGAGGACCTTCAACAGGTCCTGGAAACTACAGACCCATTAGTCTGACTAATCTTATTTGGAAAGCCATGGAAAGAATTATCATGCAAATTATCAACAAGAACATAGGAGACCTCCAGACACAGGATCCATCTCAGTTTGACGTTGTCAAAGGACAGTCATACTTACTGAATCTGGCTGGCTTCTTTGGAAAGGTCACTAAGCCAATGGATGAGTGGAAAATGGTTCATACTGCCTACCTAGATCTGGCTAAACCATCTGATACAATATCCTGCTTAGGCACTGCCAGCAAACTTGTGGAACTAGGTATAAACTCCTTTATAATATGCTGGATAACTAGCTGGCTCACTGATAGGACCCAGGGGGTAAATATTAATGAGGCCACCTCCACAAAGAGGCCAGTCACCAGTGGAGTCACCCTCTTTGGGATCTACATCTTGAATGTGAAAGCCAATGTCAAAGACCTTTGGCTAACGAGGTTCACAAATGGTTGCAAACTGGGAGCAGTCACTGAATACCCCCAAGATGAGAACACCCATCAGGAAGGCCTAATACAGACAAGTGCTTGGTGCCAAAGCCATGAATTTTACCATTATGAACGTCTGTTACTATTTTTTTCTTTATTGAATTATATGATTTTCTTTCTACTAGCATAATAGTCTATTAACAATGGAGCTTTTCACCCCGGGCCTCTGCTGAAAAAGGGTTTTATGCCCAATCAGACTGTCCTGGTAAACAAATGTAAAATAAATAAATATCATGAAATGCATTATAGTACCTTTTAGGAGGTCTGCTACGCTGGTTAAATATGTCATCAGTTAGACACCCTTAAAAGTTGATTCACTAGACAGGGATCTGGGAACTCCTGTAGATAGTAACCTAGCCATTGATCAGCATGTGTCCAAGGTAGTAGAAAAACTCTTCTATGTTCAAATTATAAGCAAGGGCAATGGCATCTTGGGTCAGAGAGGACATCATACCACTGTACTTAGCTCTCATCAGAACTGTCATAGAGTATAATGCCCCTTCTGTATGTACCTGAACAGACACATGCAGCAACTGGTTCCTTAAAAAAGAATATAGGAGAAAATACAATGTCCTACACTGATCGCCTCAAAGCCTGTCTCTTTACCCAGTATCATATAGATTTTTGAGAGATGATCTTTGCCTGGCATACAAGGCATCCCTGGACCCTGTTTTGCTGAACCTATTGTGCATCTGCAAAACATACCACATAGGAACTGCTAGATTAAAAGAGCTATATTTTGCTTGTGACATAATTAGAACATGTTGAAGACACAGCTATGCTTCCCAGAGAATTCCCATTCTGTGGAACAGGCTCCCCATCCATTTAAAGCTGACTTTCTTCCTATCACTATTTAAGCACAACTTTGACCGGTGGATGGGTAATTGGAAATTCACCCCTGGTCTGGCTCCTATGTCTCAGACAGAGAGAGGTAATCATTAAATCACCTCCCATTTAAATTAAATTTGCAGGTAACATTTGGGTTGCATACCTAGGCATATAAAGGCCCTAGTGGTCATTAGCCTAGTAACACCTATGAACCTATAAGGGGTTGCAGTCGCTATGCCTGCCACCTAGGGTTAAGGAAAGGCAAATACCACTAAGCTCACAGAGAATTTTTATGAGCAGGAGAATAAGAATGGCTATGGTGGTGCAGCGGTTAGCATTGCTGCCTCACAGCAAGGGGTTTTCTAGTTCGGTCCTTGGCTGGGGTGCCTTCTGTGCCGAGTCTGCATGTCCTCCCTGTAGTCACGTGGGTTTCCTCCAGGTGCTCCGGTTTCCTCCCACATCCCGAAGACATGCTGTAGGTGGATTGGACACCCCAAATTGGCCCTAGGTGTGAGTGTGTGCATGTGTGTGTGCCTTCTGTGGAAGGTTGGGTGCCGGGCTGGCAACACGACACCATAAAACTCCACTGCCAATCATGAGCAGACAGGTGATCTGCTGTGGGGACCCCTAACTGGGAAAAAGCTGAAAGAAGAAGAAGAAGAAGGAGAATAAATACAGTTTGATGTCAGGAGGGGAGGGGTTACTGTCATAGTAAAGGGTATGTGATTTTAACCCAGACTAAGCCTGTAACTGGTCATTGTTTGATCAGTGCTGTATCCTGGTAAATAAACAAACATACACATGAACAACTGAGGCGACGACATTGTGGAGAGTATACAAATGCCCGGAGATGAACATCGGGGCACGGAAGCTGCACGAATGACCGGAGGTGAATACCGAGGCAAGGATGCTTTAACAACACGCTTTTTGAAGCATTTAAATGGAACATCTATACCGACGTGGTTCTTTGAGGAGAACGATGGTAATATTGACAATGCAGCGATAGCGGTGGACATGGATAAACTCCACAAACTTCTTGGGGATATCGAAAAAGACTTCTATAAACTTAAACGCTTACAGACCCAAAGAGTGCACTTTGAATTCTGTTTACAGAATAATATTATACCACGAGGGCTCAGGGTATTCTCGATGCCCAGTCAGGGAAAGGACTACCCTGAGCTATTGGCATTATGGCAACGCATAAATATTGAAACCAGCCGTAAGTATTTGAGGCTGTTAATTGAATTTTTCTTGCCTGAGGAAAAGTTACTAATAGATAATTTAAACGCTAAGCATTGTGAATTATTTAATGAGTTCCCTGAAGACATTGCTGGTACTTTGTTTGATAATATTTTAGACTGTATAGCAGCATACGAACATAAGCTTTTTCAACAAAAAAAGACAAAGGTCTCTAGAGATTTCAGGGACTTTAGAACAGGGAATGTCTTCACTTGGCCGAGGAATGTAATTCATGATGAAAATATTACTAGAAATTCACGAACACCTACACATATGAATGATGAAACAATTATTAATGGGAATAACCAGAATGATACTAGAGATAGTCAACACGCGGATACTAGTAGGAGTTCTGTCCCAAATATTGATAGGGTTTCAAGGAATACAACACATACTAACAATGGATTTCCACCTGGTAACATCACGGTTTCACATATTTCAGAGAAGGTTACGATGTATAAGAAAAATGAAACGAATCCACATATTGTTAATAGTAATGTATCAGCCCCATTGGATAATAATATTACAGTTGAGAAAGATAGAACTACTGTATATAATGATTCATCAGATGTTATACACCTAACACATGAGGGCATTTCTAACAACTACAATTTATATCCTAATGTTAACATAACAAATACCAAAAGTAAAGATAACTCTACAGCCACACCTGTAGTCAAACCCAAAACAAAGGATAAGGCTGCTACCACAGCTACAAGTATTGACTTGTCCTTCCCTTTAGCCATACGTCAAGACAAGGGCCAGAGAAGGTCCAGATCAATGAGCAGAGGGAGGCAAAAGAGAAAATTGTCGGGGGAATCCCTACATCACACAACTATAAAGAAAATGTGGAACAACAACCACAAAGTTTAATTTTTAACTTATCCAGTTTTGAATTAACAAATGACGATATTAAACTTTTAAATAAAGGACTAAATTTTATCCCTCGCACTAATAGTTCTGTTATTGATACAGTAAGGGATCTCAAGGTATTTTGTCGTAATTTAATGTTGAAATATCTATTTAAATCAAATGAGGATTCTGAAACATCTAACACACCAATCAATGATAAGAAGCCTTTTAGTTTCAAGAACCTAAGTGATTTTATACCAAATAACCACCCATTAGTTGAGACTTATTTTAAACTAACAGAAGAAGAACTCCACAAATTTTATACAAATAATGGACTCAGTCAAAAGAACAAGAGAAGGTTTAATAATCTAACCTATGGTGAGAGAGCTAGTCTGAATAAATTGAAGAATGATACTACTATTACTATTAGACCAGCGGACAAAGGATCTGGCATAGTGATTCTAGATACTGAACACTATATATGTAAAATGAACACAATGTTACAAGACAAATTTTATACTATTGAGTGTATGGACTCTATTAAAAATATGTGTTCTTATGTATACGATGTCCTAACAGACATTCACAAAAGTGGTTTAATTGACAAAAACCTCTATGATTATCTATGTATACATACACCCACCATTCCCATCATACAGGGTCTACCGAAGATCCATAAAAGTAATACTGACCCACCAATGCGACCAATAGTTTCAGGAAAAGGGTGGGTGACTGAGCATATATCTGTTTTTATTGAGAAACATTTGAGATGCGTTTTAAATGATAATCAATATGTACTACGTGATTCTAAGCTTTTTTAACAGATTTATATGACAGACTTAAGAATTATACAGCTACAAACGAATTAATATTGGTTACACTTGACGTACAGTCATTATTCACAATAATTCAGAACGAATTAGGATTAACTTATGTTGCATGCTATCTCAGAAAGCACAGTGAATATTTTGAAGTTCTTATCGATCTCATAACACACTTTCTTGAATTGATTTTAGAAAATAATGCATTTGTGTTTGATGGCAATATTTATAGACAATGTGAAGGCGTAGCTATGGGCACACCATGTGCCAATAGCTACGCCAATATGTTTTTAGCATACTGGGAAGAAATAATATTGTTCAACAACCCCATGTTTAAATCCCATGTGATTTTTTACAGGCATTTTGTGGATGATTTATTTATCCTATGGAATGGTGATGTGAATCTTTTAAAAAATTTTATTTCACTAATTAATAATCTAACTGAATGCCTTAAATTCACAACACAGTATAGTATGACTAGAATTGAATTTTTAGATTTATTTATTGAAAAATTGCCATGCGGGTTAATTAATACAGGAATCTTCAGAAAGAATTGCCATCGGAATATGCTTCTGTTCAGAACTAGCATGCATCCCATATATGTATTCACAAATATTATGAAAGGACAGGCTTTAAGGATGTCCAGGATGAATTCCAATGAAGTGGGCCTAGAAAGGGACTTAAAAGATTTGAAAAATCAACTACTAGCAAGGGGTTATAAATTAAATGAAATTGTAGAACATTTAGAAATAACACCTGAAGTAAGAGAAACAAGAGGTGCACCTTATTTTGGCCCAACTAATACAAGCAATATGACCACTAATCTTGTTCCAAACAATGTTAAGTTCTCTACTTATTTTACCAGAGACAATGATGAAATCAGATATATTATAAATAAATACTGGGATGTTTTAACTATAGATGATGACATAAAAAGGATAGTGGGTGAAAAACCTATGTTTTTATACAGGAATAAGATGAATCTAAAGAGGATTCTGTGCTACAACACACATAGAAAAGATATGGATACTATTAATTCTACCATGCCTTGTGGTAGTTGTAACTTCTGCTCATTAATAAACAAAGATCCTATTTTTATACATCCCGATTCCAACAAGGTAATTACTATTAATGCCAATGCCAACTGCATGACATGTCATGTTATATATTTAGCTGTTTGCTCAACATGCTCATCCTTCTACGTGGGCAAAACCAATAGATGCCTACGGGATAGGATGAGGGAACATTGCTATAGCATTAGAAAGACAAACATCAATAATGCTTTAGCCAAGCATGTCAGGGAAGCAGGGGAACAACATACTTTTACATTTAGAGTCCTAGAGGTCATATCACCTAACCCAAGGGGAGGAAACATAAGATGCCATACTGAAAATAAGGAAAGTGGTTGGATAATTTTATTAAGGGCAGACAGGGGACATGGTTTAAACGAGAGGGCCTCGATTAGACCATACTTGAGACAAAGAAGACACATTAAATAACATACCAATAATATATCTTTTTAACAATTACTGATACCCTGCTCACAGTCCATCACATACCATGTTCACTCATTTCATCATATACATACGCCTATGTTGGTCCTATTTGTCTCACTTATTCATTGATGGACCCCACCCTTTGCACATAAATTTTACATGATTTTATATATTTATATATTCATTATATATTTTTGATATATTTATTTATTTATTTATATAATGTTAAAGTTACACACAATTAATACTAATACTTATGCCATATTCTATTCATCTATTCACTCATCTTTATATATTTATACAACATATACACAGATGCATTTGTGTATCAGTTTCATATGTTTTCATATATTTATTAATTATTATTTATTCACATACCTACATTTAACATACACCATTCATACACTTATTTTATATGCATTTACGTCCCTCCTTCATATTTATATCTATATTTATAACACACATTTCAATACTGAACATTATATTATATTACATATATTTTCATTCATATATCCATTACACGCACATACATCTATTAATCGCCATACGTATAGACTGACACAGTAAGAGATGACATAATACACACATATATATATATTTTTTAACATATATTTTAATCCATATATATTTATTCATTGGTCACGAATCTATATGCTCATACATACCAACATGTCATATTAATCTTGCACAGATCCATTGTCCTATTTTACTTTTACTTAGATCTTATCATGGATTACTTGCATAAATATGGTTACACATCCGGACTGTATGGTATACACATTTTAACATTAATTTTAGGAGTTGAAACTGACAACCCATTAACATATAATGAGGTATGTGACCATTTCTCATCAGGAATTAATGCTTATACAAGAGTCCTATAGTTAGCAATCAATGATGACATTTAGTATAGTGAAATTCTTCTTCGAAGCTTTTTAATATTTCTTGGTCTAAATAAATTATGTACATTTTAGATATGAATGAATGCAATACTGTTATAATTATACGCTTTTATCATGTACAAAGATACGTTTTGTTTCTAAAAATTAGATTTTTATGATATATGAAACAGTTATTGTGTTCTAACTTTGGATAACAATGGTCTTGTATGACATATTTTTTTGGATATATTAATTTTTAAATGTTTTTTAATGTATTATTTTTCCCCTCCGATACAATTGCTTAATTAGTTTAATTGGTAATTAATGACTGTATTATATAAAGGACGGATCTACACCAGATGATGTAAAGATCTGAGGAAGCTAAACTTTAGTGAAAGCGCTTATCTTGTCCTACTCTGTTCGTTTGATTATAATAAAACTATTTGGATTTATTTTGGGCTTGAGTCGAATTTAATTGAACTATCGGACATTTAACTACAGTTGGATTTGTTTTCTATTGCTTGTATTGAACCACTTCTCGTACCAGTACCTGACTTTTTATACTTGACTTATACTATTTTTTCGTGGTACGAGTGCGTTAATCCGCTGGTTTGGTAACTCTACGTTTATTACAGTTTGGTTCATTGACTACTTTGCTGTTAATGCTGAATTAACTTTTTGAAACAAGTTTCCGGGGTTGACAGTCTTAAATGCACTGCATAACAATGCCCAAACAACAAACAAGTCTTAATCTCTAACATACAGTACAGTAGGCAGTTCAAGGTCGTCTTTTTTTTTACCAGGACCTCCAGTGGTGGAAAAGTTTTTTTCTAACACAATTCTAGTTTGGCAATTCAGAAAATTAGTAGCTGAAGTCCCCTACCATCAACAGTTAGGTTAGGCAATTCTGTGTCTGAGCTAGCAGGACTTCGACTGGCAAAACCAATCTCCATCCCCTGGCTCCTGCCTTGCAGCCAGATGCACGTGCCTTATTCTGTCTCTCCTTTTGCCAAACTTGGATGGCACAGTGATGCAGCTGTAGTGTTGTCGCCTCACAGCAATAAGTTCTCTGGTCCAATTCTCGGCTGGGGTGCCTCTTGTGTGGAGTCTGCACATCCTCCCTGCATTCATGTGGGTTTCTTCCAGGTACTCCAGTTTCCTCCCATGTCACACAGACATGCGTCTGGAGCATGTCTCCCCAGGGCTCCTGTGAAAATTGGCTTAATTTCAAGTCGGACTTTCCCAGTAAAAAAAAATGTTAAATAAAATAAACTTGACCTGTATTAGTTGGGTTCTAGGTATTGTGTTTAAAGCCACGGTCCCTATTTCCTTACTTGTGTGTGTTTGTCCATGCAAAAAATCCTTATGCTCCATTTAACTCTAGTTATAGCACTGGCTTTCTACATGTCTCTACCTATACCTGTTCTCTCTATCTATTGGTCATTTTCCCCATGGGACCACCACACTATTTTACAGATGATGACCTAGCTTGAAATCACCAACTGAAAGCCTACTAGAAGGTATCTGAGTCCCAGACCATTTGTGTTCTGGTAATAAACACAGGGATGGTAAAAGCTATGAAAGCAGAATGGTTTGATTGCGTGGTATGCCTACAGTGCCTAACATTGCTTTCCATCTGCTGGTGAAACTATTGAAGGGAGCATGATCTGTAACCAATGTGAATTCTATATGTAACATATAGTACAGTAGGGATCCTATGGCCGTCTTTATAGACAGACATTCCCTGTAAGTTGTGAAGTATCTATTCTCAGCATTATTAAATTTCTACATAGATAGCAGACTGGAAATTTTTCATGCCATAAGTTTTGCGTTAGTGCTGTCCCTGACCCAACATCTGAAAAATCTGTAGATGCAGTGAGCATTCTGTAAATGTCAGGGGCCACAAGAATTGATTCAGCACAAATATTTTTCTTTAGACTTTGAAAAGCTTTACTCACTTATGGTGTCCTCCTACCTCACTCTGGCTTCTTCTTTGTCATTCCATGAGATAGTTAAGCTATGGAAACAAAGTGGGTAATGAATTTTCTATAGTACTTCTTATGAACCAGGAAAGCTCTTGTATGACTTTATATTTGGGGTTCTGGCCATTCTTTCACAATCTCTATATTTTCCTTTAAGGCACCTCGTCAGTAAAACCTGACTAGGATCCTTACTTCAATTTTATTTATGCCCAAAGAGCACTCCAACATGACACTGCTGACCATTGTCATGACTAGCTGCCTAAATAGTTTGGGTACAATAACTGTTGCCTACTTTCTTCTCTTTCCTTTGCTGTCCTGTACACCAGGTCATTTTGTATTTCAATGTAGGGTTGAGCTGGTGGAATGCCCACAGGAGAATCTTACCAACTATGCTGAATATATTCTATCCGGCATAGCTGGACATTTCTTCCTTCCACTTGGATATCTTGAAACTAAACCAACTTATATGGAGTCTGGACAGATTGGTATCCCATTATTTTATTTACTCATGAGAGGCAGAAGGCTATGCCTTGTTCCCTAGTAAGGTAGGTACAGGAAACTCTATGTCCCATTCCTCTTCAAGAAACGGTAGCTCTAAAGGATTATCTTTACTGTCCCCATGATCTGAAGCCCCTTCCTCTCTATTTGGGGGTTGTCATTCTCCTTTTATCCTTGTAATTTCATCCCAGACTTTGGTTACTGTGAACTAGTCTGCTCCCTGGTTACTTTCCATCCTCTTCCTTTTCTGGATGTCTCTGTTCTGCAGGGTAAGGAGGCCTTTGCCTTTCTGGATAAGTGTATCCATGCTTTGGTCTTCCCAGGACCCTATACTGCTAACCTTGACTCATATAACTTCTGCTTTTATAAATCTCTAGGCTAGTGAATGTGTCTGTATCCAGAAAATTGGTGACCTGTCTAGTTTTTTTCTTGCAATAGGAACTATGGTGGATCACTTAATGTTATCCCCCTTTCACTGTTTCTAAAGGTCCTTAAAAAATGAGAAATATTTTCTAATCATTCCATTATGCATAAGATAGAGCATCATGTCTAACAGCTGCAGGACTTTAAAAAACTGGGTTTGCAGCTCTACCTAGGTATCTGGATAATACTTTTTCTCAACATTATTTCAAATAACATCGATAGAATTTGTTGGGTGGGTTTCCCTCTTACAAATGTACTGTGCTTTCTTTACTATAATCTTACCACCAGAGTTTAGCAGCCCCTGTAATTCTTGCCCATCTACTTTATTAACTTTGGTGTAGCATAGTAACAGAATGGTATCTCAAGAAGCCTAACCATAACTCAATCACTTTCCATAGTATTGTTAGCTGCTTGGCTCTTTAGTTGCATGTATGAGAGTTTCTAACTTGTTTTTCTGACCATAATATTTATCAATGTGCCCTCCTTTGTTACAGTTAAATCACAGAACTGAAGACATAGTCCTCTTCACTCTCTTCATAGCTTTATTTAGTAACTTGCTAGACGACTACTTAAGTGCATTTATGTAATACAATATACTTTCAATATTAAAGTTACAAAGCTTTCAGCATCTTGAATAATTTGCATGACACAATCACATCTTAATGGCTGCTAGGAAAAGTCTCATAATCCTGTCTATCAAGAATATCATTGCTTACTTGCGGTCAAGACCTTCGGGTCTTTACCAAAGCTTTGTAATGTCTTTTAATTCAAGTGGTTGTGCTCTTACTTTTTTCTTCTTAGGATTAGTCCATGCATCAAACTTAAGGGGTTGAGTCTTAGAAGTGACTTTCATCCCTGTCAAGAAACTTTTCTTTACTTTGTCAAAATCACTATAGCCTATACTAAGTACATCCATAAAAGCAGAAATGGACAGCTGATTAGATGAGCTGTTAAACTCTGAGCCCAGCTGGAATGATCTCATCCATCGTGGTAGGCTATTCTTTCAAATTTTACTTACTGTGCCTAGAGATTATCTTCCAGTATTAAGAGTCCTGAGTGGAGGTATGGCTCTTGGTTGGGCTATTGATCTGGCTACTTGCTGTTATTCCCTCATCAGTGGTAGCTATCATCTGTGGCAGCTGTTCCATGATAGTCATAATGTGGCCTTTAAACCCTTCAGTTGGAACTTTTAACACATTGGACCACAAGTCTTTTTTTTTCATTCCATTGTAGTATAAATTCCACATCTGGTGGAAAATGGTAAAGATGACCAGGCTGAAGTCTTGATTCTATCTGTTACTACTGAACAAGGAATTTGAATCCCCCGTGGCAAATTAGGAACATTTTTTCCTTCTCAACTTTCTGGGCAATGATCTCTGCTGCTGAGAATTTCCTGAAGTTAGTCTGTGTTTTATTCAATCGAACTTAGAGATGGGTTAAGTTTGCAAAACAGGAATCAAAATGCAGTGTCTGATAAAAAAATAAGCAATAACTCAGCAACTCAATATTCACTACAAGAAACAATTCAGTTCTATGGCCTTTTTAGTAGTAGTGTTCAATTAATGTGTAAACAGATTTCAGGGCTGACAGTTTTAAATGCACCTCACAACAGCAGACCGCTTTTGCCAGGAATATACACAGCAGACAGTTCAAAGTCCCTTTTCACTGGGACTTTCACTGGAGGAAAAATAAGTCTTTTGCCAGCATCTTTCTGACCAGGCAATTCATTGTTTCAGTAAGTAAAGTCCTTAACTTGCAACTCTCAGATTATGTAACTCTGGGACTCGTGTATCAGGATTTCCACTGTCAGTACTGCTGTCTCACCTGGACTCAATCCTCGGAGTGGGAGCTGACTACTCCAGCCTTTGTCTGTCTCTCCATTTACTAAAATTGGTCTAGACACCTCTGGAATCTTGGTCTAACTACTTTTTCCATACTGCAGCCTTTCTAGCCTTAAAATGGTGTGGATGTACAGCTGACTTCTATTTCTTGGGCTGCAGGTATCTCAGTTTAAGGGTCCAATCCTCATTTCCTTGCATCTATGTGTTTTCCCGTATTAGATACTTCATTTAACTCTATTGTCACTGCTGGCTTTCTACGTGCCTCCGCTTAAGCCTTTTCTCCCTTCCTGTTAGGCATTTGCACTGTGTTACACTATATTTATAACATCACTATTCTATTAATAGGAATTGAGTCTGCAACAAAAGTGAGCATATGATTTTTAAAGTGACATGCAGTATGTACAGATATCTTTATGCTGGGGAAATATCAATTATTATTTTTTTTTCAGAGAATGAAAATGCATATTCATAATAGCAGGAGCTGTGATAATACTTATGAATGTTATAGACCTATTGCATTGGTACCCGAGTTTAAAATTAGTTATTTTTAGGTATTTGTTAAGCATACCCTAGGAGAGGTGAAATGATTATTATATTTTTGATGGGATCAGAATACATATTTTTTGAGTGCTATGTATGGTAGAACTAAATTATGTCTTTGTCAGACTTAAACTATGGAAAGATCCTTTAAAAGAAACAACTCTAAACAAAGAGATTTAGTAAACAATACTGCTGCTTTTAACACTTGATTGTCCATTTTATTCCCCAGCTGGTGTGCCTTCTGTGTTGAGTCTGCATTTCCTCCTGTCTCTTTGCTGGTTTTATCTGGGACTCATTGCTCTCACCTGTACAGATTTTCACAGAATATCCAGACTTTTGACTCGTATTTAGGTCCGTTTCTCATAAAATTGTAGTTTTCTGACAAATCACTGGCAAATCATTGAAGTCAGAAAATAATGGCAGGCATTTGATTTTCAGACTTTATATCCTTCAGAAAATTCTTGCTAATGTAAGACCTATTATTCTATCAATGTTCTACGTTTGTAAAAGCAGTATTTACAAAGTGGCCCTGTTGCTGGGCATTTGACCCCCATTATTTGTGGCGTTGTTCAGACTTTTTAATCTCAGAGGTTGAATGTATACTGTGGCATTACTTTACCTCCTCATTCAAAGCCATGCAGGCAGGCAACGTTTTAATATTCAAATTGCCCTGAGTCTGTTCTTGTTTGAGTGGGCATGTCTGTGTGGGTTGTCTTATGATGAACTAGCTTCCTATCTAGGATTGCTTTTAGTCTTACGGCAATTGTTTGCCAGGTAAATTCCATCTATTCATGTCTCTGAATTGCATAAAATAGATTTTGAAAATGCATAAGGGAATGCTTTAGCCCATTTGGCTTAAAATGTTTGTGGTGTATACTTAATACAGATTATTTAATTTTCTGTTTGGCAGGACACTTTCAAGAGAGGGTTTGAACTTTATTTTATAGCACTTAGCTAAATTACATGATTCCATATGTGTGCAGGTAATTTAATTATGTGTGCTGTTGTCTTGTTCTGAGCAATCACAGAGTTGATCGCTTTTAATTAAAGACTTCCCGAAATAGTCTTGATCAGCTGATGTATAAGTTTACATGAGTTCTTTTCAAAAGTTTAAGGAGAAATTTGCGTTGTTTGCCAGAGGTAGATTGTGGCCTTTTTTTAAAAAAAAAATTGTTCTGACCTAAAGGAGAAAATAATATGTTGTGAATGTCAGTCAAAAGTGTTAGTAAACAAATGATGTGAAGGGCTCAGATCAGGAAGCACAGCCATTTCAAGGAATCATGGATATGATGGAGAAAGCAGTTGAATGAGTAAGGAACAAGAAGCATGGGAATAATAAGCCCTGTATGAGACAATATTGTAGCTGAGGAATGTGCAGTCTCACTTCACAAGCACTAACATGACAGAAGAAATGATGACATTTCTGAATGTCATCAGATGCTTTCAGCAAGCTAAATCCTGCTTTATATTGCTACACAGACCTGATGCAGTATTACAGAGCTATGCTGTGTTATAGGCTGCAAATGCATTACAGGGATAGCAATGAGGCAAAAGGAGTTAGCATACTAGAGCAATCATCTACACTAGGGCACCAAAGTCTAAATCCTACAATGTGCACTCAGACAACTGAGAACTTACTGTCTGCTAGGTGTCATGGCCTAAAAGGAATGTTTTAGAGCATGTAGCTATAGTTTTATTAAATGTATAAATTATACCATTTTGTTCATAAGTAAGATTGCTGCCTATACTGTTTTATTTGCAGCATTTGCTTTCTGCGTTTTTAATAGTGATGTTACTTGTATGCATTATTAAGTGGTTAACAATTGTAACAAACTGTACATTTTACTGCCTTGGTCTGATGAGTTAGCCAAGTGCAACTTCACATAATGTAGGCAGTTGCACTTTTTGGTTGCTATAGATTAAACAAGAATGCTGGCTATGTTTAAATAACAGAAAATGTTTAGAGCTTTCATGTAAAGGATTATGACTCTACACGACTTAATCAAGTATGTGATTCAATTATTAATTTACCCTTTTTCTTCTACAGTTTTAACAGGAATGCAGACTTAAAGCAACTAATTTATTTGTAAAGTGGTTAAGAAGTGTTACTGACATACTAACAATGTTACAACAAGTATAATGTATTAACTATATGTATAGGATTGAGGGCTGCCCAGCTTAATAAGATTTCTAAATGCTTCTTTGGCAATGTTTTGCTTGCATGGTTGGTTGATTGGTGAGCATTCCCAATGCTGCCAAGGAGATGTTATCTTTATTAATTATGTGTTTGCTATACTGCTGATATCAACTTCAAAGGGTTATTTACTATACAGTTTATAAAGATGTGCATTTTTTTCAATAAACTAGTTGCAACAGCATATTTGGTGTCATTTTTGCAATTGGGCAGGCATTATGAACACTGTCTACTTATTCAGTCTTGCAGTGTCTGCTTTGGTAATTATAACAATAAGGCCAAGTCAAGGTAGTTGAATGCATGTTATTGAGGTAAGCCAACTAGAATATGTACAAAATGTATAAATGTGAATGTTTACTATACAATTTTTCCTAATAAAACACACATAGTAACAACTGTGTTACATATGCACAATTGTAATCCTCACTGTTTAAGCAGATTGTAGTTTTACTTCTATATTTTGACATGTTTTGCTTTAAATATCACTTGGGTGATTGGCTATATTTAAAGAAACTGAATTATGTTTAATAAAGTGACTTCACAGAACCATTCAGTTTGCATGAAGTTTTTTCTGCTTTATTTAATTGTTTAGCTGTTTTATTTAAGCACTTTTTATTTAAATGTAGGTTGTTTTTTGATTAAAGCAACTATAATGTGTTTGTAAGCAGATGAATGGAAGATTTTAGTTCATGTACAGAGCTGGGACATATATTATTAAATCACACATTAGTATTTGTCTTTTATTTATCTGACAAGACAACTATTCATATTTAAAGCTATATATTGTGCTTATTAACCATGTAAATGGCTAATGTCACTAATGTCAATATGAAAAGACTTGCTCTTATAAAGCAACTACATGCATTGTTAATGGGAATGATTGAAATAATAATGTTTTGATGTCTTGGGCCAGAATATTCATGTACACATCATCTGATCAGATATTAAAAAAAAAAATGGTTGCATTTTGACACTTTATGTAGCAGAATTACTGATGAGAAAAAGAGACATAAACATATTTGATGAAAAGATAACAAGCCATGTAACAACATGAGATGAGGATGCTTAGTCTATATCCATCAAAACGAAGAAAAAAAAAGAAGAAAATGTAAAATTTATACAGGGAAAAATAACTTGTCTGTAAGTAAAGTAAATGCTATAGTATAATTTATTCTAAGTAAAGGATGCAAAATCAGAGATAGAGCATGTCAAAACAATCTAGTACAGGTTATGGTAAGACTGGGCCTTGGTCAGGTAAGATGGAAGAAGAAATGTTTTAAGGCATTGAACTAAACAATTAATTTGGAAATCAGTCTTACCTGCTGTTGAAATAAAATGTCATATGGGGCAGTTTTTTTCAAGTATACAAATGATCAAAGAATAAAGCTAGTCACATAGAAGGAAAATGTTTAGTGTGTACACCCGGGCACAGATAAGGGTGTATTATGTCATGGACTATAATATGTGATCATTCTGACTGGTTGAATCCACATCTTGGCAAATAATGCATTTAAAATCAGCACTTCATAAAAAAATATGAAAACAGCTGACACACCTCTTTTTTATTGGAAAAAAAATTAAATCATCAAGAAAGAAAACATTAATGCCCATTATTGCTCAGTGAAGAAGAATAAACAATTGGCAGACATTTTCTTTCCCTCACATAGTAGCCATTAATCTCTCCAAATAACCAATGATAAATAATTAAAGCAGTCTGGAGGTACGCACATATTGCAAACCAATAAAATATGGAGGAAAGGCAAGATTCTTAATAAGCTATATATGATACTACCTCTGGCACATATAGCCCGTCCTTGTAGTTGTATGCTAACTTAATGGAACAATTTCTGCTTCACAGCTCAGGGTCTTCGGTTCAAGCCTGACCTTTTTCTAGGTACTCCAGTTTTCTCCCAGTAATGAAAGTACGCAGGTTGATTGGCTATTTTATTTACCTTTGCCAATGTGACCATCATTGTGGCTGGAAAGGGTTAGAAAAGGATCAGTTCACATACCCATTAAATTAAATAAACAAATAAATAAATTGAAACTGTAAAAAAAAATGTTGCTTTTGTTGGAAAGATAAATGACACTGAATATACTTGGTTGCCAGATAAGGGTTATAAAATAGAAGTTATGTTCTTACCATAACGTTCCATGTTAGTTGTCTTCTTCTCGCCTTCTTCTTACTGGATGGGTTTGGAGCCGACCTCGGCTCCGACTCGGCCACTCTAAAAGCTCGAGAGTTGGTTCCACCGGCTCGAGGCTCCCCTTATATCCCGCAATGCTAGGCGTGAGTTACCTCAGATCTCGTTTGTAAGCTAACCCCAGCTTATAATAGTATCAGAATAACTATAAACAAAGTCCACCTCTAAAAACCAGGGAGAAAGAAGGGTGACCTACATCCTGATCCAGGAAATATGCACAACAGCATATGCCTAAGAAAAGAGGTGGTAGAAAGAGAGGTCACAATCACAACTCCTCTAGGTCTGTCCAGGCCAGGGGAAGGAGGGTGGGGCTAAAGAAGAAGAGAAGAAGACAACTAACATGGAACGCGTTATGGTAAGAACATAACTTCTATATGTTAAGTTGTCTATCTCGCCTTCATTCTTGCTGGATGGGACCGCCCCTAGCACCTTGTCCCGGGTGGCCTAACGGAACAGACTCCTGAGAACAGTGGAACCAAAGTTAGCTCTATGCCTAGAAGCTAAATCCAACTTATAATGAGAAATGAAAGTGTGAGGAGTAGCCCAAGTAGCCGCTGCACAAATTGTGTCAATAGGCAGTCTGTCTTGGAAGGCTAAAGAAGTAGCCAAAGCTCTGGTGGAATGGGCCTTAGGTTTATTAGGCAGCTTTTGGTGTCTAATTTCATAAACAAGGGAAATCAGAGATGTTAGCCATCTAGATAATGATACCTTTGAAACTGAAAGTCCCTTTCTGCCTTCTGCATAGGAGACAAACAGCTGGTCAGATTTTCTGAATTGTTTTGTTCTATCCAAATAGTACCTCAACTGACGATGAACATCTAGGCAGTGTAATTTTTGTTCAGACCTATTGGAATATTCTGGAAAAAAGACAGGGAGGTCAATGCTTTGATTTAGGTTAGACGTCGAGACTACCTTAGGCAAAAAGGACGGGTTGGTTCGTAAGGATACCCTGTCCTTATGGAACAATAGATAAGGAGGTCGACAGCTGAGTGCATGAAGTTCTGAAATTCTTCTAGCTGAAGTAATAGCTACCAGAAAGAGAGTCTTCCATGATAGCAATTTTAAAGAACAGGAGGCTGCAGGTTCGAAAGAGGGAAGAATCAAAGAAGTAAGAACTAAATTTAGGTCCCAAGGAGAAGGAGGATTTCTTATAGGAGGTCTGAGAAGAAAAACTCCTTTCAAAAAGGCTTTGCAAAGCTTGTGGGACATTAAGGCAGACTCAGAAATACCCACATGAAAGTTAGAAATAGCTGCCAATTGAACTTTAAGAGTAGAAGGAGATGAACCTGCATGGAAAAGTTCAGCTAGAAAATCAAGGACTATTTGGATGGAAGCAGTGAAAGGATCTATGTCCCTTCCTTGAGCCCAATATGTGAAGCGTTTCCACTTACTCAAATAAATCTTTCGAGTGGAAGATTTATGGGAAGCTATCAAAATATCTCGAACAGAGTGAGATAATTGAGGAAGCCTGGCTAAGGTTGGAACTGGAGGAACCAAGCAGTGAGGTTCAGAGAGGCGAGGGAGCGATGAAACTGGCCCGACTGATGGATCAAAAGATCTGGAACTAGGTCCAGATGCCAAGGTCGCTCAATAGAAATTGATGTAGAAAGGGGAACCACACCTGTCGAGGCCAGTAAGGAGCAATGAGGATCAACGAGGCCTTCTGAGCGATAGCTTTCTGTATCACTTGAGAGATTAGTGGGAAGGAGGAAATGCATACAGAAGTCCCGGGCCAAACTTGGACTAGAGCGTCTCTGCTGGGCTGGCCTGGTAAAGGGAATAGAGTGAAATAATCTCTGCACTTGCTGTTTTGGGGAGTAGCAAAAAGGTCGCAGCAAGGCTGACCCCACTTGAGAAAAATTTCTCTCACAACAGAGTCTTTCAGAGACCACTCGTGAGGCATGAGGATAGCTCTGCTCAACTTGTCCGCGATTTGATTGGACTTCCCGGGGATGTGCGTTGCTATCAGAAACCGCTGAGAAGAAATCGCCCATTGCCACAATCTGAGTGCTTCTCGACACAGGGCGTAGGACCTGGTTCCGCCTTGTTTGTTGATATACCACACTACAGACATGTTGTCTGTCTGGATTGCAATCGTTCCCAAGGGAAGAGAGTCTTGAAGGGCTTGCAACGCTAAAAGCACTGCTCTCATCTCCAGAACATTTATGTGCAAGTGGCATTCGGCTGGTTGCCATGTGCCCTGGGCCGTCCTGCCCTGGTAATGCCCCCACCCGATCAGGGAGGCGTCCGTTGTCAGAGTAGCAACCGGAGGGGGAGGAACAAAGGGTCTTCCCAATAAGAGCTGAGGGGAAGACATCCACCACATGAGATGATTTCTGCACGTCTGCGTGATCATAATGGTGTGGGACATTGGAAGTTGCTGGTATGACCATTGTGTAAAGAGCATCCATTGAAGGATTCTCATGTGGAATCTGGCTAATGGAAGCAGAGGTATGGCTGCCATAATTCCCAACACTTTCAGAACTAACCTGGCTTTGATTCTGTTGTTGTTGAAAAGGAATGAGACCAGTTTGTGTATGTCTGTTATTCTCTGATCTGTTAGTCTCGCAGACATGTCGACTGTGTCTAGATTTGCGCCTATGAAGGTAATAGTACGACAAGGCGACAAAACAGACTTTTCGCAATTTATTGAAATGCCTAACTTTTGACAAATGCGAAAGGTGTAATCCCTGGCCATCAGAAGGAGATGCTTGGTGGGAGCTGTGAGGAGCCAGTCGTCCAAATATGGAAACACCTGGAATCCTTGTCGTCTCAGGTGAGAAGCTACCACTGCCATGCATTTGGTAAACACCCGGGGGGCAGTGGTGAGACCAAAGGGCAGGGCCCTGAATTGAAAATGACTGGTTCCCAGCCTGAAGCGGAGGAATCTTCTGGAGCGTCTGTTCATTTTTATGTGATAGTACGCATCCTGAAGGTCTATAGAGCACATCCAGTTTCCTTTTCCCAATAGGGGAAGGATGGACTGCAGCGTGACCATCCGAAATCTTGTTTTCTTGACTGATCTGTTCAAGATACTGAGATCCAAAATTGGTCTCCAGTCCCCTGTTTTCTTTGGAACTAAAAAGAACCTTGAGTAGATTCCGGATCCTTGCTGGTCTGCTGGAACTGGCTGAATTGCTCTTTTCGCAAGCAGCTTTGAAATTTCCAAAGCCGCAAGATCCCTTTGAGCGGGTGGAACATCTGGAAGGGATTTTTTTGATTGGTTTGGAATGCGAAGAAAGGGAATGGAATAGCCTTCGGAAATGATGGACTGTACCCATTTGTCTTGAGTCAGGGATAGCCAGGCTTTTGGGTGCAGTGACAATCTTCCCCCGACTGCCTCCGAAGGTGGGCAGTCGGGCAACACCTCAGGGATGCTGAAAGGGCTTATCAGAGAAGGTTTCTCGATTGCCCTGATTCTGCGGACCCCCCCTGCCTCTAGGGCGACGTCTACCATTGTTATTCCCGCCTCTGCCTCTGGCGGGGAACCGACTCTGTGCGTCAGGCGAAGTCCCTTGAGATTGTTTACGGAACCACATTTTCCCACTTTTCTGGCCTTTGGGGTAAGGCCTAGAAGGAGTAGAAAAACGGACTCCGACGGCAGAAAGAGTCTTGCCATCAGTCTCGCACCTAGTCAAGGTTTCTTTCACTTGAGGACCAAAGAGAGATGATCCATCGAATGGGGAATTAGTGAAAGACGTTTTAAAGGGGTCCGCAAAATTGCATAGCCGCATCCAGGCATGCCTACGTAAGGCCACACCTGTCCCTGCGGCCCTGCTCGCTCCATCAGCCGCATAAGAAAGGAGGCGCATGGAGGAGTTGGCTATGGAGTTCAGGGTAGCCAGCTGAGTGTTCATCTTATCTTGAAAACCCGCAGCTGTAGGATCCTTCAACATGTCACTCGCTTCTTTGATCAAGTCCCTTTGA
Source organism: Protopterus annectens (assembly GCF_019279795.1). NCBI lineage: Eukaryota > Metazoa > Chordata > Ceratodontiformes > Protopteridae > Protopterus > Protopterus annectens. The sequence goes on along the minus strand of NC_056726.1, from coordinate 233,071,547 downwards.
AGACGAGTAAAATGGCATAGGTAATTCAGCGAACGCATTGCAAATGTCGCTGACGAGAACATCCGCTTCCCGTACCTGTCCATGGACCTAGATTCCTTGTTAGGTGGATGGACAGGTACTGAAGGATCAGCTAGTTCCTTCTTAGTGGCAGCAGCAACCACCATAGCATCCACAGAGACTCCTTTTGTCAAAAACTGTTTGTCTGCTGGTGCCGTTATGAATTTTGAGGGTCTCCTGGGAGTGGGGTCCACCGAATCAGGAGCCGTCCATGCCTTTTTAGCTACCACCTGCATGAGGGGGTCAAAGCCTCTAGACACCCAGGAGGTGGAAGGACGAGAGCCAAACGCCTCAAGGTACACAGATTCATCCTCCGAAGGGTTGAGGGCTGGCCAATTTCCCCTCTGTTTGAGGATTTCTAGAATGTCTGCAAAAGAGACATCTTCAGAAGGGGAACGGGGGGAACCCTCGGAATCCTCTAAATCTGTGTCAGAGGTGACGAACTCAGGTGAGTCAATGTGTTTCCTCTTACACTTTCTCTTCCGAGGGGGCTCTTCTGCCAAATCAGGAGAGGCCTCGGAAGAGGATGAGATCCCCACAGGGGGTTCCTGAGGAGCTGGCTCTCTGCAGTCCGGGATGAGGGAGTGAGTCGACTTGACCTGAGGCACCATAGAGGGAGGGGCAGACGGAGCCGACTGTGGAGTAGAACCAGGTTCTAACACACTCCGCATGACCTCGAACACACCCCTGTCAGGCAGAGCCAGAGGTCCCCGCTCCGAGAAGCTGAGAACCTCCCTCGGCACCGACAGTGATGGCTCCGAGGCCGATGTCGGAGCCGAACTCACCAGCGCCGAATCTCCGAGAGGAAGAGCGGGGTCGGACAAGGGTCCGATGCCACTCACCCCCTCGGAGCCGACGAGGGAAGTCCAGCGCCGAGATTCCTCAAAAGAAGAAATTGGAGCCGACGACGGAGCTGAAGACATCTGTATCGGCTCCGACGCTACCACAGTCTCGGTTCCGAAACGCCCCGGCTCCGAGCTCAACGGAGTCGGAGGAGGAACATATTGATGGACAGGGGCAGGCATCGACTGATGAGTCGGGCTCTGAAGCATTTGGGCCAGTGCCTCGGACTTAAGAAGTCGACTCACTACCCTCTGAAGGTCATGATCCGACAGCCTCGATGACCTAGAGGAGTGAGATTTATGGCTCCGTTCAGACAGCAGAGGAGATGGTGGAGCCGAATGAACGGAGCCAAGGGATGGTGACCTAGATCTCTTCCTAGATGTCGGCTCCGAAGGTCTGGTTGGAGCCGACAAGGGAATTTCTAATACCTCGGCTCCAGCCGGAGCCGAGGGAACCACAGAAGCTGTAGACTCATCGGCTCCAGCCGGAGCTGATGCAGACGTAGGTTTAGTAGCCTTAGGTCTCGGCTCAGTAGCTGGAGCCGAGGACCTAGAAGCCTTGGAGGGCTTCCCAGAGACAGAGAGGGAATCCTCAGGCTTGAGTAGACCCCTTAGGATCAATTTGTTCTTTCTTTCCTGCAGGACCCTGGGACTGAAGCCGTGGCATACAGCACAGGAGTCCTGCAGGTGCAAAGGCCCCAGGCAGTAGACACAAGAAGTGTGACCGTCTGTCAGAGACATTTTCTGACAGCACGCATCACACTTCTTGAAGCCTGAGACCTTTGTGTCTTTAGACATCTTAGAACAAGAAAGTGTAATCACACACACTCAGTCAAACACACTGATTACACCTTATCTTATTTTAAACTCAAAAATAAAACAACTATCAATAGTTTTAATTAAGAGAAGCAACACACACACACCACTAGGGAATGGAAGAAAGGGCCTGAAGGCCCGGGGGAGAACTTGTAAGTTCTTGTGGGGAAGAAACGGGATTTTTGTGAAAAAAGGGTTAGAATTCCACTAAACTAAGGGAAACAAGAGTTAAAAATAAAAATAAAGGGGTTTAAGTATACTAACTTTACTGAAAGTTTACTCACCAAGAAGCCGGTAGAAACCAACACCTCGATCGCTGTAGCGGCAAACGAGATGTGAGGTAACTCACGCCTAGCATTGCGGGATATAAGGGGAGCCTCGAGCCGGTGGAACCAACTCTCGAGCTTTTAGAGTGGCCGAGTCGGAGCCGAGGTCGGCTCCGAACCCATCCAGCAAGAATGAAGGCGAGATAGACAACTTAACATCTTAACTTATGTGACTTGCCACAGCAATGTTTTAAGTTCTTCAATGGTTAGGTGAAATTGATAGTGGAATTTATGACTTGTGAGGGCCATGTGTCCCTTGTACCTGCAACATAACTTTTCAAATACTGAGGTGACAGCGGGCAGTCAGCTATAAATGAGATCAGCTGCTTAGTCAGCTCTGAAATTGAATGATATCAATATCAACATTTCCACTGCAAATATTTAAAAATTAAATTGGAGTTATATAAAATAACACCAGTAGTTTGTGACTCTTAAGATGAGAAATATTGCACTCCAAGTGCCACAATCATTAGTTCAACATGCATGCATTCTCCTAAAGTGATGGCAAATGTTTGACAATAACTTAATAAATGAACAACTTGATGAAAGACTCAGTCAATGGAATACACTGAACAAAGAGAAACCCAGAATGACTAAAATGAATACGTTAGGGGAACTTTTGCATTCTGACCCCAGTAACATACTTGCTACATCTGAATCACTGTGTTTATTAAAATTTTCTCTCTTAGAAAAAAATGACTCTCTTAGGGACCATTATAGCCATATACATTTATCTGACCAGAAGGATTGCTCCCTTTCAAAAGATTTTGCAGTACTTCATCACATAAATAGTGAAAACTGTTTTATGTTCTAGCACACCAGCTTCAACAGGTGATGATCCTTGTCTAAATTATTACTCAGTATAAATGCTGTAAAGTATATTAAATTTACCACACATCAAATAAATTTGCTGGTGTATAGAAATAAAAAAAAACAGGTCTGGGCTTAATGCGAGCAAGTATATTAACAATGTATTTCATTTTACCTTATTCTTTGTTCTAATAGCAGTTCATTATACTGCATTTACTCTGGTGAGTTTCATTATGATTCTGGACATGTCATCAAATAAACGAAATAGTGATGAAAGATGATGTCACTAAAAGTAAAAATCCAAAAATAACATAACTGAAATTCAATATTCAGATTATGCATACATATATGCATACTGTGGCCTATCACCATGTACAAAACAACTTAGCAATATACAACTCACAAGTGTTGCACTGAATTGTACTACTTTATTGCTATAATTTTAAGATTACTGAAATAGTGAGAATAAAGTTATTGAAATAGTGAGAATAAAACTGTAGTACACAATAACATGTTTTTACTTCTGTCTGGAATGGAATATGCTGCAAATGAAAGGTAACAGATATTATAGCCATCAAAGGACAGATAACTGTACTGAAGCAGCAATACAAAACAAATGGCTCCAATGACAAATTGCCACTAAAGTGGCAAAATTAATTCATAATGGACAGGGAATGAAACACATATTTCTCCACAAATATGAAGAAAACAATGTAAAAATAAAGTACACCAACATTTCTACAGATTCTAAAAATCCCTCCATGAATGTATGTGCTTCCTGTTAACTGCAGCTGATATAATACCAGTGATACAAACTGCAATATCAAAAATATACTGCAAACACATCAGGAAATTCATTAGTATGTACACATCAGTTACATACCTAAGTTGCAGCCAGAAGTCACATAATGCAAACATATATATAAATAGAATACATTTGACACATTCAGTGGTGTTATTTATAAAAAGGAAGGATATCGTTTTTAATAATACTGTGTAGAAATATAGATGCACATAAACAGAAGAGAATAATGTATAAATTCTACTCTCTACAAACAGAAAAGGTTACAAACAATCACAATCTGTTCTTACCTATACTGCAGCAACTGACAGCACTTTAAAATTAACAAATGGCTACCCTTAGAAAGCACCAAATCCCTAATGAACCAGTTTGTATAATGTGACTCACTACAAAAATCATCCTCTGCTGGGCCATGCTATGATTGGAATTTATGCATATCTAATCTCTGTCTGAGTGAGTCACGCTGTCTTTACCATTGTATTTGTCATCACAGCATGGTTATGTTATGTTTCTTCCTGAATATTCTGTACAAATAATACTTTTGCATGAATGGTGATGGATTTCAATATACTGATGTGTGTAGTACTTTTAAAAAAGTTTGATTTTCAACATCCATCAAGTAAATGTGAATTACAGAAATTAATTTTACTCTAGAAATGCAACTTAAAACTTTTCAAGTATTATATCATATCTACAGCAACTGCAGTGGTGGTGCTGCGGTAGTGTTGTCACCTCATAGCAAGACATTGTCCCGTTCGATTCTCAGCTAGAGCGTCTTCTGTGTGGAGGCATACATGAATGGGGCATGCCTTCGTTGAAGGTTGTGCATCAGGGCTGGTAACCTGGTACGTAAAAATCCACTACCAATCATTAGTGGACCGGAGTTCTGCAGTGGCGACCCCTAACTAGGAAAAGCCGAAAGACACAAATATCATATCTACAGCATATATGAATTTTTTATTTTTATTTTTTATTGGCTATAATGTTCCCTAAGAGAATGAATATTATGTAATTTAACATTAACATTATATATGGCACCATTTAAACCTTAAAAATGCACTAAGAAGCGGTTGTTTAGAAACTCTAAAACTTAGAATAAGTCATACTGCATTAACTATCTGCAGATAAGTATATACATCTTTTCAAAGGGCATGGTAAAATGACATAAGAGATCTTTGTTTATTTAAGGAGATAACTGAAACATTAATCATTAAAAGAATATTTTACAGGAAACACTATGTCAATAAGATACTTAATTTAATATAGTTCAAGAAGGGTTTTATGCACCACAGTACGATTTTTGGTTATACTAATAACAAATGCATAATAACTATGTAAACAACATTTCATTTGTATGTTTGGTTTATTTTTAAATTACTATTCTGCATTCAGTTCACATATACAAAAAATCATAATTAGATTTGTGAATAAAGAAATGAATCTATGGCCTTAAGAATTATTGTGTTATTGATCCAGCAGGATTGCTTTGGTTAGTACAAACTCTGTAATGTACAGCTTACACTTACTGTGATAATTTGCCACCGTAAAAATGATTGTCTCTCTGTGTTTTAATTAAAATGGCTACCTATCTTACCATATTCCCACACAAATTGTTTTATTGTTCATTTCAAAGCTGTCTGTATTTAGAAATTAACATACTGATTAGTGTTGATATATGGTAAATCAATTAATTCCAATCGGTAAATGAATGTGGTAAATTTAGCTCTGTTAGATGAGTTAATGGAAACAGGGAAAATTTATACCTAATTCAATTTTGGAGCTATAAATCTGAATAAAGATTGTTTAATTTACTGACAGTGAAGTTATCAATACAATATTAAATATATATAATGACTATACTGACAGTGAGGTTATCAATAAAGTATTAAGTATATCTAATAACTAGGTCTTGTGAGCTTTAACTGTTATAGCATAACAGTCTTCTCCTATGAAATTATGTTTTAGATTAAAAGTTTTACTTTTGTTGTCTTCATCAGGTGCTAATCTTGTTATGAAAAAATAGATCTTAAATAGATGGTCTATTGCAAAATATAGTTCTCCTTAGAATTAGTTGTTATGATGTGTAATGAATGTTGCATGCAAAGTGCCTTGGGTTATGCAGCACTTAAGATATTATCTTGCTACTCCAATAAAACTGTATAAATGTGAGTTCTCACATTGCCACATTTTTGCATGGCACATCTTTAGTACACATTAACCTAGATATTTAGAAGTAGTAACTCATTTAAAATAAATAAATACACAGATAAATAAATAAATAAAAAATAACACTGAGCTATGGTGTGAGAGAAAAAAGATAATGTATTATATAATAAACCAATTTACATTACATTGACGTCTTGGCATGAAATGGCCTCCTTGAGCAGCTGCATGCATCAGACCTTGAATATATTCTTTGCATGACTTAGTTTAATCTTATTAAAACAGTGAATACATTTTTCCTTGTAAAATACATTTTATAACTAGTAAATATTATATTTCTACATGTCCCACATGGCCCATGCCTAGCTAATATGGAGTCTCTATGTATTAAGACAAATGCCATTGTCCTATGAAACTTCAACTACTCTTCCAAAAATGGGAGACTTATACATCCTCAAACATATATACCAAGGCAAACTCCATGGACTAGTTAGTCCACACCCTAACAATGGAAATAAAATACAGGATAATGCCCTTACCAATATGAGGAAGCTTTGCTACTCAACAATTGTAACCTGCTTCCTGATCAAGTCCGACCACAAGTCAAACACATTCAACATAAGACTGAAATCTGAAGCATGTCTGAATACTACGGCATATGAAGATTATGCAAAAGCAAACTGACTAAAACTGAGTTCTGGCTTTGCTAAATTCAAAAGCCCCCCTGTCTTGATAACTCCACTCCTTATACACAATCCTTTAATGACAAATTTTAAGTATATAGAGTTGCATAGAGACATCTGTCCCCCTCATAAATAAAAACAAGTTCAAAAATAGACATTCATGTGTGTGTGTGTGTGTGTGTGTGTGTGTGTGTGTGTGTGTGTGTGTGTGAATTGATTATATATATATATATATATATATATATATATATATATATATATATATATATGTATATGGGATCCGGACACATGCTCGACTAGCATATTACTAGCAAGAGCTTCCGTGTATGTGTGCCTGTTTCGTAGATCAGACTACAGTGCGGGTAAGAGAAAATCCCCCCCCTTTTTTTTTTGAACTACACATACATGGAAGCACTTTTCGATGTTAAGTGCTTTCATGTATATGTGTTCGATGTTTTGTGATTCGGACATATGCTAGCCCTAGACCCATATATATATATATATATATATATATATATATATATATATATATATATGATAGTGGTGCAGCGGATAGCATTGTCAAACCACAGCAAGATGTTCCCATTTCAATTCTTAACTAGGCTGCCTTCTATGCAGAGTCTGTATGTTCTCCCTGTGTTGACATAGGTTTCCTCCAGGTGCTTTGGTTTCCTCCCACATTCCAAAGATATGTAATAGGTGGACTGGCCACTCTAAATTGACCATAGGTGTAAGTGTACATGCAAATGTGTAGTATAGAAGAACATCCACGACATGGCTAGCCACTTGGGAGTGTGAACCTTGGCTCTAGATGATTGTCATGTCATGACCCCATGTGCAAAAACGGGAAAAAGTGGTTGTGGGTGGATGGGTGGATGAATGGATGGGTGGATATACATAATGGAATTATATGAATGGTTTAAATCAACAAATCAAAAGAGATGGACTTTTCTAGCATAAAAATAAAAACAAGATTCAAGAGGAATAGCCATTGTCATTCATAAATGACATACAGATTTTTTTTATAAATGTTGGAAGAAATGAAACTATAACAACAGGATTACATGGATTTTAGAAAAGATCAAGCTTTAACTGTAGTCTCTTTATATCAATAATCAGGTTTTTCACAATAAGGCTAAAGGGTGATCTGTTTTACTGATTTCACGAGTAAAAGCTAAGTTTTGGTATGATATTTTAAATGTTTCACAGCTTATGCATTTTGAACATAGATCAACATCACACAATTTTACACATTGCTAAAAGGGCATATTTATAGCTGTCAGAGATTAAATTCCCCAGTGTCAATTGCCAGAATAAAAAAATGCAGAGGAACACTGTGTTCATCACTGTTTTCACTGGAAGTGACTACTAGTGTTTGCCAATAGTGATTCTTTTAGGGAATGTCTTCCTTTTTCAATTTAGTGCAACAATGGAGTTGGTTTATTTATGTTTTGTGGGGGGGTGTTGGTTCAGAGTGACTTTCTACCTGCAAAAACAGATTTGCAATTTACTCTTTTATGCTTTGGTGTTTTGGTTTTGGGTATAACTTTTCAGCACTTTGAATTGTTTACTGAGATTTGAGACTTCATAGTTTTTTTAGAGACATGAATGATTAAATATGGTGTCATAGTTAAAGGATATGTAAATAGAATGTTTTCACAGTTCCTTAGAGTTCATTATTTGGTTTTTCAAATTAAAGAATCATAATAGGTTATCAGAAATTTTGTTTCAGTCATTATCTTGAAGTTATTATTAATCAATTTTCAGATGGTGGACATTTGTTACGCTGGACTGAAGTAGTTAACAAGCTGTGCTCCCATGAATTTTCAGATTATCAACATTTTTTGTAAAGGGAGAGAGGTAGTGAACTAGGTATAGGCACAAACATAGGTATACTTTGTTGATCATAGAGCAAATACCTGTAAAAATAGAGTACTCTGGCACTGTAGCAAGGATGAGGAGTGCAGATTACATGGTAAGAATAAGGAAAGAACAGTCAGAATTTTGGCATTAAATATAGAAGTTATTCAAATCCAATTAAGAGAAAGAGTTCATGAAAGGCAGGAAAGTTTGGAGCAGTATACTTCTGCTGTAGTAACCAAACTTAAAATTGAAAAAGTTGAGAAAATTCTGAATTGAAACTGTCCAAATGGTGTGTGGTATCACAAAGCAGGAAGGAGAAATATAAATGAGCAGTACTGCTTAGGAGATCAGTGCATGTACTCATGGAAGAAATGAGTGGATGAGCAGCAAAGCAAATGGATAACATGGTATTTATATAGATAGATAGATAGATAGGTGTGTGTGTGTGTGTGTGTGTGTGTGTGTGTGTGTGTGTGTGTGTGTGTGTGTGTGTGTGTGTGCGCGTGCGTGCGTGTATGTGCAATGTTCATAAAGCAATGCATCTGATATTGAATGGCAATACACTATCAAAAATGTCAACAATACTGATCTTGATATGTCATTATATACATGCCAAAAAACTGTTTAAGCGCATGCAAAATTTACAAATAAAATCATTATTTTTTACAGAAAATGCAAGGTACCCCTACACCCCATTCTAATATTGCAGAAACATGGGATAAGAGCATATTTTCTAACCCTGGGAATTGTATGATCTAACTCACCTGCTGATCAGCTGCTTATTTGAACATATGTGATCAACCACACGTACTCTCAACATAATGGGGGAAAGACATGACACTGCTGTGGAATACAGAAGGCTTGAGTGCAAAGATAATAAAGAACAGAGAAAATGTGGGTGCAGCATGGAATCAAAGAGGAAGATGCCCTGATAAAAAAGTTGGAGGAGACTGAAGAGAGGTTCAAATGTTGGAAGAAATAATAGACTAAAATTACATGTCCAAGCATTACACTATACTGAGAAATAAATGGCACCAAACACACTGACTGAAGGAGGGTAATAGAATAGAAAGCAGAGGAAATGGAAGCAGACATACCATTGAGAGAAGTGGGAAAATTTCTGAAGTTCATATTTTTACACTTAGGAAAAATGTAGATGACAATTTAAATGATGATTAACACTTGGAAATAAGATTAAGCTTTAACTGTAGTGTCTTTATATCAGTAATTAGGTTTTATACAAAAAGGCTAAATGGTAATCTGTTTTATTGATTGCATGAGTAAAAGCTAAATTTTGGTATAATATTTTAAGTGTTTCACATCTTACATTAAACAATTGTTCATTCATATGATTAGTGCTTCAGGGACAGAAAACCATGTGCTTTATTTAGTATGGCTAAAGTAAAGTAAATATTTCCATTATTGAAATCTGGAAAATATCCTGCACTAGTTTGCCAGTTCATCTATACAAATTATTGTCTAAATGATGAACAATAACTACTCAATGAATATCTGTCTTAGATGGAAAGAATGTTATCTTTTGCCAGCACAGAAATATTAATTAGTATCAGGGATGTTAAAAATATAAAAATCAGTTAAACTTTAATAATTGCTGACATATTTTAAATGTAGGTTATAAATATAAATGCCAATATAGATGAAACTATTCTATTAACTGAGTAATAAAATTAGATCATTTAGGATGTGTGCCAGAAAGATAAGCTGTCATTAATATCTAAAAAATGGTAAAGATTTTAGAGACTACAAAAGTAAACAGAACTGCTGATTACTGAATATGTGGCTGAAAAAAGAAAAACATTGCAAATATTTGAGGTTTTACATAAATTTAGATTTCTAGAAATCTTTACAGAAGCTATAAAGACATAATTTCCAGGATATAAAAGCTTATTTAAAATTGGACCTCATATTTTGTCATGTATTTATTTGAATTAAGCATGTCTTGGAAAGTAGCTGTGTAATATAACAAAAGCCCAGCTCACACAGCTGGAGTATAAACAAGGGCACTAAAGAATTAGGTAGAGAAACGTGGGAATAAATTGCCAACAGGGGCTCACTTATCCTGGAGAGAGATGGCAGCTCAGTCATTTGCAACCTTGACAACCAGGAGAGACAAGAAATCTTAGCAAATTTAAAGAACCAGAAAGAAACTCTAACCAAGTAGCATGTATATTCTATAACAGGTACTGGAAATGCATAAATCTGCAAATGATGAAAAAGCCTTCATTGTGAGACTTCCTATTCTGGCTGTAGGAGTGGTAATATAAGGGCATAGAAAATGTATGGCTGCTTGACTGTTTTCCTTTAATTTCAAATGACTGGTTCTCACCCCAGGGAGAGGGTGCCCTGGATGGGTCACACTACAACTTATAGCCATCAGTTATGAAGGAGAAAATGATACAGACAAGGGGGTATAGGGAGATAGGAAGAATTTTTTAAAAAACTTTGATGGATTACATAGTACAGGCTTATATTTTACTCACAATACAAAACTGTGAAAGCCTTATATTTGCTAATAGGAGATAAACTGGAAATGGTGCAAATTATAAATAAAATTTAGAAGAAATCACTTATTTTATATTACTATATTCCACAGGGAACAAATGACAACTAGGAATGCACAAAAAACACCATGAAGTCCACCTGGATCCTCCAATAAAATGTAATAATGCCAATAGTACAAGATAAACATAGTTCCAATAAAAGCAATTCCAAATTAACCATTTTTTTCTTGTATATTCAGGACTTCCCTAGAAAAATACACAGCCTTTACTATTTCATTCATTGAAATATAAATTATCCATAAATCATTTGACCTTCAAGATTACACATTAAATTAACTCTTAAAGTAACAGAGTCAAGTAGATCCACAACCACCCCTTCTTTTTTCTTCTTTCAACATGAACATCCCCTTTAAGTCAGTTATAAAAAGAAAATTTAAGTAAGGATTTTAAAAATATATGTGTAATAAAAATGTAAATATAAATGTATAAATATATGTATACATCCAAAAATTTAAAACATGTAAAACACTTCATAAAACCTACAGTATTAAAATAATAAATGTAATAAATTATTCATCTTTCCAAAGATTTCAAGTTTAAAACATTTGCAATAGAACAATGTTCATTTAAACCAGGCCAACTACTTGCATCTAATTTAATGTTCAATAATAATGACAATATTAATACTTCAGAACAAAATGACCATGGCCATCTTGCTTTTCAAGAATATGACCTAAATTTTTCTCCATTAAGGCGGAGAGGATCACTTACCTTGATGTCTTGTTGGAGTAGGATATGTGCCATAAAACATATTTTGCATGTACTTTTAGAAAGTCTACATACTAAATTCTTTTACATTTAAGCAGTAACCATCCTTCAACTCAGAAACGAGCTGCTGTTAGAGTGCAGTTTGTAAGAGCTGCTACGATGGTTACTAAAGAAGAGCATTTCATAGAAGAATGTGAGTTGTTAAGTGCCATGTTTGAGAAAAGGGATTATCCATCAATTTTGATAGGGAACTAATGTTTGAGGTGGTACACAAGAGAGATAGGGGCTATTTTAAACCCATTTTTACCCCTGTAGAAAACTCATGAGATGGAGAGGTTAAATATACAATGGGAAGAGCATATCAATAAATATAATTATACATTTATTACCCCCTTTTGTATGGAGATAATTACATAAGGAGGGTTCTAGAGAAATATTGGATTATTTTAAGTTTTCTTAGACTTGATATGTGTTTATTTGATTTGTTCAGTCAAGGTAATTTTGATTTTTCTGTGTATAGTTTTTTGTTAGTTGAACATCCTAAACTCGTGACACTATTTGGTATTCCTAAGGTACAAAAGAAGAGGGATAGTCCCACCTTTAGATTAATAGTGTCTGCGAGTTTTTCCAAGATGGAACCTATTTCAATTTGGCTGGACAAATTATTGAATCCTATAGTACAGAATTCCAAATTTTTCCTCTGGGACTCATGGCACCTGTTGGAATTGTTGAGCTGATTAGGTAGTCTTGATATACCTTTATAGACCAAGATATTGGTATTGAATACATGAGAGACTATTTGAGTCAATTTACTAGTTTAGCAACAACCTTATAAATACTATATGTATTTTGATGGAACTTGTGTTGGAAAATAATTTTTTTAGATTTGAAGGTGACTTGTTCCAACAGGTATCAGGCATTGCAATGGGGTCTGGGGTAGCACCTTGTTTTGTAAAGTTGGTTATGGTGATGTGGGAAATGACATTTCTTATTACACATCTTTTAGCCAAAAACATTTTATTTTATATTATATATTTTTATTTTATTTTATATATTTTTATAGACATTATATAAATGATCTGATATCCTTATTGAAGGGAGATCATGATACTTTTTTATCTTTTGTCCAAGATGTAAATTGTACTACTGATTTTTTAAAATTCACTATAGGTTCCTTTGGTGAAAGTACTGATTTTTTTAGATTTAGATTTGACTTTTAACCAAAGTGATTTACCTTTTGAAAGTAGTATCTTCAGAAAATCCACAGTTAATCAATACTTGCATTATGACAGTTTACACTTCAGTCAAATGAAAAGAGGGGTTGTCAAAGGACAATTTATTAGGTTAAGTCATTTTACGAGTAATGATGATATCTTTTTTGGATGAAGTACGCAACCTCTTTGGATTTTTCATAAACATGGAGAAATGAGTTGCATTGGTTAGATACAATTATCACTGAGGTCACCAAGTTAAGGGAACATAAAGCTTGTCCAATTTTGAGGTTCGCAAGAGATGGGGTTCACCATTGTTCTGAAGCTTTGACGAAGACTATTTATACTTACTCTTTGGCCTTTCCTAGTCCTATTACTATTGAAATGGTGTCCATCAGGAACATCATTTTAGACAATTGGAAGGTAGTTTTAGGTAATTCTGAACTTTCCAAGATATTAGGTGATAGTCCAATTTTCACCTATAAAAAGATTGTTAACATCAAAACGATTTTGGAAAGGGGTTCTACATACACTAGACCAACTTGTGATTTAGCATACAGTATGTATCCTTGTGGGACATGTAAACAGTGTAGATACATTATGGGGACTTTCTATAGTAGTATTTAAGCATATGAATAAAATTGTTGTGGGCAAAGGGCATGACACTTGTAACACGACTAATGTCATGTATTCAGCTTTCTGTAACTCGTGCAAACATTTTTATATGGGGAAGACCATTAGAGCATTAAACAAATGTATTTACGAACATGTTTTGGCTATTTGTATGAAAGATATGTCCAATGCATTAGCTAGACACTCTGTTGCGTGTTCTAGCTTTAAGAATTTTTTATTTTTTTGTATTGGAAAGAGTTAGTAATGATGTATTCAGTGGAGATTTTAAAATCTTGTTAGAATGCAGTGAAATTTTATGGCAGATTTTGTTAAAGGCTAACCAGTGTCCTGGTTTAAATGATCTGATTAATATTAAGTGCTTTTTACAAGCACAAAAGTTATAATTATGTTTTTATACTTAGTATTTTTTATTCTTTTGAATGATTCATTGGCTGAATTTTATCATGCGACTGAATAAGTTATTTAAATGTGACAGTTGTTATGGGTGGGTTTCTGATGAAGTTCATTTTTATTAAACTGAATGAAAGTGCCAAGAAGGTTGTGGTGTCTGTTTTCTCCACAGTGCTTGCAGTTTCATTATTTAGTGTGTGTTCATTACTTGTGGAGGTTTTTATTTTAAGAGAAAATGAGGACTATAGGAATGTCATAGATAAGGGCCCAAGTATAATATTATTGGGGAGATCTAGAATTCTCCCCAACCTAACAATAAAATGAATAAATGTGGCAGATGTAGATATTGTAAAAATATCCCAACAGGTGGAAATTAGGGGGAGAAGGATTTTGATAAAGGGCATATTTGATTGTTTAAGTAAAGGAGTAGTATATGCAACCATATGTCAAAATTGCTCTTGTTTCTACATTAGAAAAACTGAGCTTCCCTTAAAAGATAGAATATCTTTATGACATCAGTAGGGGCAAATTAACAAATGCCCTGTATAAACACTATACAAAGTTTACCAGAGCAAACATTCAAGTTTATTGTCCTTGAGAAGATTGTCCCTAGTTTGAGGGGTGGTCTCTGGAGCCTTAGGTTAGAAAGGGTAGAGCTACAATGGCAGTTAGTTCTAAATACAAGTAGTTGGCCTGGTTTAAATAAAAAAAAATAATTTTTATAATTGACTTAAAGGGGGTGTTCATGTTGAAAGAAGAAAAAAGAAAAGGCGGTTGTGGATCTACTAGGCTCTGTTACTTTAAGAGTTAATTTAATGTGTAATCTTGAAGGTCACATGATTTAAGGAGAATTTATATTTGAATGAATGAAATAGTAAAGGTGGTTGTGTATTTTTCTGAGGAAGTCCTGAATATATAGGATGAAATCACTTGGAATTATTAAACTTTATTGGAGGGTCAAGGCAGACTTTGTGGCATATTTTGTGCATTTTTATTTTATGTTACATCAGCCATTAATTAAGATAATGTTGATACTTATAAAACATAATGCCTGTGAAAGATGGGATCTGATTAAAAAAACATTAAATATGAAGCTGAAAATGTTACAGCTACTCATATAGATGACTATGTGGCACTGCTGAAATTCTGAGGACAGAATTGTAGTACTATATCTGTCCATGTATAGGGACTATATATACTAAGTCAAAGGTTGCTGTACAGTGAAATATTCTCACTCTACTCTGAAGTACTGAAGTTAGTATTTATAAGCAATATATTGTGGAGGGTTTATCTTCCCATGTCAGTGGTATAGCAAAGTGAAAACTGTACAAACACTGTAATGGTTTTGAAACATACTTTGACATTTGATATATTCTTTTTGAAATTGTGGTTTATTTTTACACATACAGGACTAGCACTTCTGGTAGGGAACTGATAACTGGCCAGACGATAGTCTATTTCTTGGTTAAAAAAATATGCATGATAAAATATATAATATTAACTGATACAGTTTGTCAGACTATAAAATATTATTTTATTTGGATAAGATTATGTTACACAGATGGTAAAGAATAGCAGTAAAGCTTTAGGTACCACTAAGATCAAAAACAAAGTCATGATTAAGGGTAAGATAGATAAAGAAGACCAATTTCAAAACAATAGCAGCCATTTATTTGAAGGGTATGGAACAATAATTACATAATGGGTAGATGAAAATTTTAATGCACCATAATATTAAATTATTTGGCATTCCTAGATAACATTATTAAAACTGGTTATATTTTTGGCAGCATTTTTCTCTCCTGTCTTTGCTGATGACCAAGCAACTTCCAAGGCCATTTCAATTTATTCCACTTGTATGAGTCAAAAGCACAGCTGTAGTATGCCCATAATCCAGACAGCCACCAGAGGGATTTTTGATTAAGGCCTAGTGTTTTCTAGACATTCTTGTTTGGTTCTAAGGGTTGTACAGTCAGCAGAGAGCTACAAAGGCTTGCCACTGGCCTCATCAGGTGATAGTGTACACAGTCCCATTCCAGTTAATTATGCAGCCTCCTAAGTGGATTGTGGGCAGAGTGCACATACCAGGGAACATGCATCCAACCATCACTGTGAAATAGGTAAATAGGGTTCCATCTCATTATACCTTTACCTCCCCAGGTAGCTTGTTCTTTAAAATAAAATTAAAAAAAAAATCATAAAGTATAATTCAAATGTTCGCCCTCTGTTATAAGAATATGATTTGTGTAATAGATACATGTAAAAATACATTTGTTTTGCTGAAATATTTTGAAAAACAAGTAATTGAGTGGTTACATTTAAAATTTCTAGTATGACTGCATGAGTTAAAAAGTATAAAATATTCTTAAAATTAATTTTCTCAAATATTCATTGGAGTGTTAAAGAAGAAAACATGGAAAGAAAAAATATTTGGTTCAGAATGTTTTTAAGCCTGATGGAAGAAATATTTGAAACAAGCATGAAACAGTAACATAATTATAGAGAGGAGAATGATGAATAGATCTATAATATATAGTTTTGGAAAGAACTTAAACTTTATAAAAAATAAAAAAGTGGATAAAATATCAAATATTTATAGAAGCATGAGAAATAATATGTTTCTTCTACCATATAGTATTTGGGTTTTAATTAAGAACCTAAAATATACTGTACCTGTAGATTGATCCTATAAGTAGTGTGTGTGTGTGTGTGTGTATGTATATATATATATATATATATATATATATATATATATATATATATATATATATATATATATATATATATGTGTGTGTATATATATATATATATATATATATAAATATATGTGTATATATATATATATATATATATATATATATATATATATATATCTATATAGCACGTGTACGGCAAGCATAATCTACATGGGTATATTTAAACACATACATTGGGAAGTATTACAGAAAGTAATAATTATCTTCATTTTAATAGTATGCACCTTATATTTATGAAGTGGAAAGCAGGTAGGGGCAATTTGTTAGGCTTAGCTTATTGATAAGTAATGAAGTTTTATAAAAGAAATGCATATTTCAAATTTCTTTATTCTGTGATTGAGGATATTCACCTAGAAGATTATCCAAAATGGGCAATTATATTTTAAATAATAGGTCTGTCAAGTTTTAGCCTATTTTGCATTCTGGTTGGGTCCCCTTCAAAACATCTAAAACCCATAACATCTAATATATAACATTGAGACCAGAACATCTAAACCCAAAACATCTAAAACCCATAACATCAAATTTCATAATATCTAACACTACAAATCAAGTGAAATTAACACCCCCTCCACATATAACGACATATAATGACACCAAACTACCACACACACTTTTTACTGAGTTTTTGCAGGGGGACTTGATACAGTGGGGTTAGGAAATTAACTTTTTCCCACTGTAGTGCAATCTTGGAGTTCGTATATTTAATTTATGGGGGGTGTGGGGTGGAGCCCCCCACATGGGGGTTGCAGGGGTGCTTGGCCCTCTGCAGAAACATAGTAAAAAGTGTGTTTGATAGTTTGGTGTCGTTATATGTGGAGGGGATGTTATTTTCTTGTGATTTGTAGCGTTAGATGTTATGAAATTCGATGTTATGGGTTTTAAATGTTCTGGTCTCAATGTTATGAAATTAGATGTTATGGGTTTTGGATGTTTCAAAGTAGACCCTTCTGGTTATATGGCAAAGACTAATAAATCTGCTGTTAGGGAATTCCATAATTTTTTTGTTCTACCAATGAGTATTGATATGGACAGTATTAAGACTATTGTTAATAATAATTGAAAAATGATTCAAGTTAATAAGGATTTAGTCACCATTTGTGGGAGTTTTCCAACTTTCACTTACAAGAAATTTACTAATTTATTTTGTTCTTTCAGTAGATTTATGTCATGATGACTACTTGCTATTCTTGACCATTCCTCACTTGTAGTTGCCAATCATGTATATTAGGTAGGTATTTATTTAATTGCCAAGGTATTGTTATTAGACTTACTGGTAGAGTAATTGATACAAAATATAGGTTTTTTTGTAAGTCTAAACATGTTGTTTATTTAGCACATTGTGATACCTGCAAAGCTTTCTATGTTGAAAAGACCAACAGAATGCTTTAGGAGCGGATCTATGAGCATGTGCTAGTGATTAAAAATAAAAATTCAAATTCTGCTTTAGCCAAACATCCATTATTATGTACAACTTTAAAAAATATATATTTTTGTATTGGCCACATTACATGATGTATGTTGTGGTGGTGATCTCAGTAGTATGTTAGAGTACAAAGAAGTTTGGTTGCAGATTGATTTGGATGCAAATACATTTCAGCAGATATTTCATCAGTTGTGTATAAATTACCCTCTCAATGATTTTTGATAGAGGGGATATTATAGCTGTAGGCCAATAGCTATTGAGTTCAAAGGAGTTGCCTCCTTTGTGCAGTGGTATAATGTGAGATATTTTCCATAAATGGGGTACTGCGCATTCTGAGATGGATATGTTAATAAGGATAGAAGCAGGGTAGACAATAGCTTCTGCGGCTAGTTGGAGATATTCAGTGGGAAGGTTATCCGTGGCCTGGGTGATGGGTTTGAGTTTTTGGAGAAGTTTTTGTATGATCTTTGTTGAAACTGGGTGAACGTTAAAGTGGGTGCTTTTATCTTTTGTTTCAGATGGTATAGTTATGTTTGTTGGTGTGGGGTGAGTAGAGTTAGTTTGGTTATTAGCTAGGGTTTGGATGGCTTCTGTAAAGTATTTGTTAAATTGGGTGGGAATGTTGTCAGGGTTGTTTCCTGCATTGGGTGAGGGTGTGAAAGTTTTACCTGGTTGTAAAACAGAGTTGATTGCTGCCCAGAATTTTTGGGGGTTATTAACATGTTTGTTTTGAATATTTTGATAGTCGGAGATTGTTTTTGTCTTAATAAGCTTTTTGGCCTTGTTGTGTAATTCAGGATAGATTTGTTTGTCTATTTGGTTTTTAGTTTTGTGCAATTTTATCCATGCTTTGTTTCTATTTTTGAGGAAAACTCTGGTGTCTTTAGTTAACCAGGGGGCATACTTTGTTTTAATTCTGGTGGTTCTGTGTGGAGCATGGTGGTTAAGTAGGTTTAGGAAAGTTCTACTGAAGTATAAGACTGAGTGATCTTGTGCTAACTCTTTCAGGGGGATCCAATTACAACATTTTATGTCCCTGTTAAGGTTATTGTGGTTAAAGTGTTTTTTATTTCTAATTTCTCATAAAGTTATGTGGGTAATTAGTGGAGTTCTACTTCTCCGTAGGTATGTTGGTTGGTGATCACTGAGCGTGTCAGGAAGACATCCAGCTAGGGATATGAGGGATGAATGGGATACAAGTATCCAATCCAGTATGGGTTGGTGTTTAGTGTTATCCATTCTAGTAGGAAATGTGATAACTTGGGTTAATCCATGTAGGTTGATGTGGGAGAGTGTGTTTTGATTGGAGCAGTTGAGCCAAACTATATTGAAATTGCCTAGTAGGATATTTCCTTGGGGAAGGGAGGTTGAAATCCATTCTAGTAAGTTTTCCACAATGGTGATATTGTTACTTGGGGGAATATAACATCCAATAATATTGATGTGTTTATTTGGGTTCAGTTTTAATTTGGCAAGGGTGGGTTCAACATTTTTGAGGTCTGGGGTTGTAGTGTTGAGTTGTTCGAGGATGACATGATTTTTCTATAGTATGGCTACCCCCCACCCCTTTTTTCCTATACGGTCTGTGCGAATGCTGTTATACCCTGGTGCTCTAATTTTGTTATTGTGGATTTCTGGTTTTAGCCAAGTCTCTGTAAGTATGACATTTTCTGGTTTGTATGTGGCTAATAGAGCATGGAGGTCATGAACCTTGTTCAGGATACAAAATTTTGTTGTTGCATTTTATTTTATTGGTAAGGACAGCCCTCTGAATATTTTTCTTAGAGCTGAAAATTCCTGCCATGACATAACGAAGGGCTGAATTTACAATGTCTCTGTACCTAAATTAATGTATAGACTACTGTATGTCCATGTTAAATGCATCAGAAGTAGCTTCTTACTTCCTACAAAGACAAGTTGTCAAGTAGTTCTTACAGATGTAACACATCACACTAAAAATTAACAAATTAAGATTTAGTAGTGAAACCAAAAAGTAAATAAGAAGCAGTTCCTCTACAGAGGAAAGTTATTTTTGATTACCCACAATACTTTGCAGTTGTATCTAAATCCTTTCTCAGTGCCTACCATGATGTCATTTTGTGGATGTGGTAATAGAGAAAACATGAGTAAATAGTGAAACTAAAAAAGACAAGTAGCACACTATAATCTTCAGTTTTTTTTTCAAAATCACTTCCAACTTTATCCTTAAGAATACCATAGAAAATTAATTGTAAAGCAAAGACACTTGCAAACATGGCCAATGCACTTTAAATACATACAGTTATTCCTAGATGATTGTTGTGGTTTGCATGTGCTGCTAATAATAACCATAATTTTGCTTGTTGCTTTGCCAGTATTTTTTGTGTACTATATAACATAAAACTGTGTTTAAAAATTAAGCATCTGTTCCTTTTAGCAGCCTGTAACAAAATGAAGTATCACCTGTGCAATGGGCAGTGACAATGACTGTTAAGCAGCCAGTGCTAGTGTTCGCATCACATATTAAATGGCCATGAATTACATAGCCATAACTAACAATTATGTGAGAATGAAGGAATTGAGACAGTATGGCTTGCTGTCTCACTTCTGGTTTAATTTTGAAGTTAAATTTATTGGTTTCTTTGGGACAAATATTTCATTAGCACATTGATTGTGCTAATGCAATATTTATCTATAATGTACTTTGATGGGGAAAAGGTGGTTCTTACTTTAAAATTAAAAATGTAACGTATGAATACTAAATTATTTTTCTACCTGCTGTTCTGACATTTTCTGTACTTGCTGAGATAATCCCCCCTGCTCCCGTAGAGGGGTTAAACTAAATGAAGGGTAACAGATCGATTTTTATGATCTTTCCTGAACTGGTTGCATACTTTGGGTACAGATACTTATACAGCCTTTTAATTTGTGGTCTTAACAAACTAGAGGATTTTCACAAGCATTTGTTTGCATATTGCCTGGCTTAAACAACTGATTACATTTAGCAAGCGGAAATATCAGTTGTTTAGATGACTATACTTTCTGACTAGCTCTTAGCAGACATGGATGTCTTTAGGAAACTACTCCATTACAAATAGATTGAACTGTTTCCCTAAACAATGATTCTGTTTATGACCAGCCCTAGATCATTTATAGCCATCTATATTCATTGAGAGCTAGTAGGCATTCTCTTTTTACTTTGCCCCATCCATTACGCTTACTGTATTTTCATTTTTATATGTTCAATATTTTCATATTATTATAATTTTTGAGCTATAAAATCATACACATGCTCATGGTCTGATGACTGTAGCATGCAGAGTTATTACCATTCACTTTCTGCTCTTTAAAAATTTTACTGCAAGTCTTTTTTTTTTCAGAATCTACACATTTTACAGCAATACTCAGACATATGACTTTACCTTTGTGGCGTATAACTAGTAAGATTTGTATTTTTGGTTGGTATAAACTTTTGTTTTCAAAGCTTACATGATACATGATGTATGTGCTTTTATTCATATTGCTGCATGGATTTTCAGTAACCTCACAAAACAATTAAGTAGTCTGTTTGATATTCTGCCCACTAGAGCCACCCATTCCCATTTGCCCTCCTTTTACACCAAATAGCTTGAATGTTCATTGTTTAGACATTGTAGAAGAACAATTCCATAGTGTACTTTTATAATAGTTTATGGCTTTGCACTGCTTTAGTAAAAGTATGAATATCTAGCCCTCATGCACTGTATAATCAAGAAAATTTACTGTGGTGACCAACTCAGTAGAAAGTAAGTGTGTGTGTGTGTGTGTGTGTGTGTGTGTGTGTGTGTGTGTGTGTGTGTGTGTGTGTGTGTGTGTGTTTGAGTACTGTGTGTGTGCTGGGGATAGAACAGTACTTCGGTATGCAGTACATTGGAACAAGACACAGCACAGATTAATTACATGTACTGACTGCTGCATTTGTTGTCTTTATTGCAGATGGTTTTGCTTTTGTTAAAAGCTATTTCTTTCCATATAACTGACCATTAATGCAGAAACACAATTGCAAGTACTCTGCCATACATGTATTGCAAGTACTATGCCATAAATGTGCAGCCATGCCGTGTGCTGACAGGCGAAAGTCAGTAACTGTGTATCGTACATCTCTAATGGACTGGTCTGAAACTGAAGTAATTGTATTTGTTTTCTTATTTAATGGCTATAAAGAGGTCTGCCCAGTCTTTCCATAAGTTATTTAATAGAAAACATATTATCAATAGTTCTGAATATCTTTACCATGCATACTATTGTTATTGTATACCTTCAAAATGCATGTTATTATTGCACTGGAATGGACTCGTTTTGCACATGTTTGTGTTCTTTGACTGCAGTACTCTGTGCAAAATATATATATATATACTGTTAGGCAGAGATTTTCTGTGGTCCAAAAAGGAGGAACAGAGGTATTGCAAAATGAACACTTGTATAATTCACTTCACTTTTGATTAAAATGTTGTACTTCACAATATACAATATATATAAAAAGAATGGAAATTTGAATGGAGCTATCAAATGAAAGTTGTTTGATATAAAAAAAGTTTGCTGTGTGAAAATAGCTTTAAAGACACATCTAGTGACATTTAGTGATTTAAGTAACAGTTGCTAATGTAAATACACAGAGCTGTGAAACATGATACGCAATGGTAGGAAAGCAAACACTTATCTAAAATACAGACTTTGAATTCAGAGTATATTTATTAGAAGACATTACGTATACTAATATAGTTACTTTGTCATAGTGCACTAATGATGTACCATTATAGAAAAGCATATGTAAAATATTTAGTTAGAAAGGTCACATGAGAGAAATGTGGTCTGGGAACAAACCAATTTGTACCGGGACATCTTTTGTGAGGCTTAGAGTGAGTTAAATGGAGGTGGGGGATGGGAGATTTGTTGGGGAAGGGGGTTAAGATTAAGGAAAAGAGATAGGTTTGACCAGACTTTAGGACGGGATGGGTTAATTTGTTAAGGGGACTTTACAGGAAGTGAGGTAGATGTAGGGTGGGACTTAGGTTTTTTTATAGAACTGTCACTGGGAAGAGGAATCACAATTTGGCATGAATTTGGAATAGTGCAGACTTACGTCCAAGATGACCTATGACAAATTTGCAGAGTTTATGGTGGAGGTGGGAGGCCATTGTGTCACAGGCAGCGGAGCTATTCCAGGAGGTGCCTAATGCTGAGTCTGGGATGGCAGATGATATGGGCTAGTCCAGCTGAAAAAGACAATGTCTGGTGGCAAAGTCAAGGTCAGTGGCTCGTGGGAAGATGGCACAGCAGTTGAGAGATGTGGTTGCAGTGGATCCTCTGACAGCTGGAGTGGCTCAGAATGGAATGGCAGGTGATGATATCCTGTTGGGAGTCCCGTTAGGTAGGTTAGG
The DNA here is from genome assembly GCF_019279795.1 of Protopterus annectens. Lineage (NCBI taxonomy): Eukaryota > Metazoa > Chordata > Ceratodontiformes > Protopteridae > Protopterus > Protopterus annectens. The sequence continues at coordinate 233,048,080 of NC_056726.1, read as the reverse complement.
TTTGGAGTGTGTGGGGAATGATTGTAAGATAGCTGGGGATGAGGTCTATGTCTATCAGGGTTTGGGTTAAACTGGAGGTACTATGGGGGGATATGCAGAGGGGTCATGAGCTGGAACAGGGTGAAGCAGTCTGTGGGGAGAATAGCATAGGATTGTCTGTGGGGTGTGTGGAGTCATCCATGGATGGGTTAGGATCATTTTCTAAAGTTGGGTCAGATTTTGACATACTGTCCTAACCATATGACAGGATTTACCAGGAAATGTTGTTTCTTGACCAACTCTTAAATGCCAGTGTCCAGAATTTATGGCTAGTGTCATCTTAATAGGGTGCAGTTCCCGATTAAGGTATGTGAAACAACCATAACTTTCATTCGTAGCAATACATGGGAACTGAAAGTCAACCGCACTTATAAAACATAGTAAGGCTACTATATAATGGCATCTACATTTTCTTTGATTTGTAGTTTGCATTTTAACCATCTAGAATATTTAATTAAAGACCGTATGTAGTTACACCTTATGATTGATTTTCACATACCAGTGCACAGTAGGCTAAGTGAAAGTCATGGTGTATTTGCATTCTTTTTCCTGTAGCAATATCTTGATAATGCGTGTCAAAATACCACTAAAAGTTTGAATTTAGGGGTGAGGAGGTTTCCACTTCTTATTTTTTGTTTTATTTGGGTACTAGTGTAGGGTTCAAAAGCTTTGTGTTACTATCAAAGTTACTGTAAAAGACTGCCACTAGAAGAAGCATCCATGAACAAAGTGCAGTCCATGAGGTAGGCATGCAGGTCCATGCATCTCAGTAAAAGACTTTCGGCTTTTCCCAGTTAGGGGTCGCTACAGTAGACCTCTGGTCCGTTCATGACTGGCAGTGATTTTTATGGTGCCGAGTTGCCAGCCCGATGCCCAACCTTCAACGAAGGCACACCCATTCATTCATACCTGCATGTCTTTAATGTCACCCTACTGCGGGAAGGACATGCAGACACCACACAGAATGCGCTCCAGCCGAGAATCGAATGGGAGAACCTCTTGCTGTGAGGTGACAATGCTAACTGCTGCACCATGAAAAATAGGTCTGCAGTGTGATGTAGTAACCTGTTACATCAAACGTTTTGATAGGTCTGCAGTGTGATGTAGTAATCTGTTAACATCAAACGTTCAGTTTACTTTACAGGTGTTGGGATACTGAACATGGATGCACAGCTGCAAACATGACTTTGTCATCATGAATACTTTATAATTTTCATTGACAATGTGACAGAAGTTGATTCTCATAACTGTGATAAATTCCTACAATATTTTAATTTTACTAATAGGTCTGGGTTAAAATCACAGACCTTTCACTTCAAAGAAGGATAGATCTGCTTCCTACCTCAGAAGTAGTGAAATTATGTCACATTTTTGGTTTACTACCAACTTCAACTAGGAAGGCCATAGGATGGTTAGAATATGATGGTTTTATTTATAAAATGATCCTTTAATGAATTAATATGATTAATTTCTATTTACAATGGATATCAGTTAAAAACTTCCTAAAACTGAATGTGTAGCAGACCCTTTCAATGTGGAACTTTGAGAAATATGAACTTTGTAAGACTCCAGATAAGGTACATGCCTCATAATGAGGTACACTTGAGAGGTATGTACCTAGGTAATGGGGTTAATACCTTAAAGATGGAACTATACATTTGCAGAACATCAGTGTGTAAGGCAGGTCATAAAGATGTTGGGCAGGATTCACGAAGGCGTGCACGGAGTGTAAGAGATGTGTAACACTCCATGCAAGCCTCGCGATCCAGGAACAGACCCAAACTCCGTATAAGAGACCAGCTAAAATGTCTCTTACACGGACTGGGCGTGGACATGCTAAATACCTCACTTGCAGCCGAAACGTATGCAAATGAGGTTTATTAGCGATCCACGAAGCAGAAACCAACCCGTGTAAGAGACAACTGAGTACGTTTCTGCAAAATTCACAACGGAGCCATGTCAGCTCCAAATAAAGGGTGCATATGTGTCAGGCAGCATGCCAGTGGCCAAATATGTGGCCATTGGCAAGGTAACCTGATGCAAAAATAATAAAAATATAATTTTTTTTTCGCCGATGTTTAAACCCAGCGCAGCCCCACGCAAACGGGCTGCACTGTATAAAACATAAAAAATGAAGGTTATAAACCCACAAATGTGGGTTTTATGCAATACATGGAATAACAATGCAGGGACCAGCAGACCAAAAACAACATGGCCACCGTGTAGTGGTTGCTAAGGGGGGAAGCTGAGTGTAAGACATGTAACTAAGCATTAGTAGGCAATCTCATGTAAATGAGGGTTAGGATACTGAATCTCACAGTCGCATAGCAAATGAGCACAGTCTGAGTAGTGTAAGAGATACATAAGGGAGAGGAATAGAGTAGGAGATAGGTGACATCACAGGGGGGAATGGTAGAAAGAAATGCAGTTCATTGGAGGTCAGTGTAACATGACAGATGACAGACACAGATCAGGGAAAGAGGAGTGCCACAAGATAAGTCTGGGAAAGTCAAGAAATGGAAGGTGTACACTGTTACTTACACCAAAGTTTCTTGCTGGGCGTGCATGTGCACGTGTGAGTGCCATGAAGCGCGAGTAGGGCAGTGTGCGCATGTGTAAGGCAGACTGAGCATGTGGGAGCGTGTTGGTAGATGTTTAACACTGTTTGCGCTGGTGTGCGCGCGTGTAGGGCAGACTGAGCATGTGGGAGCCTGTTGGCAGACTTGTAAGACTGTTTGCGCTGGTGTGCGCGTTTTAACCCGAATAAGCAGATTCTGAACCGTGTAAGCATGTGTGCGCGCGTGTAAGCCACTGTGAGCGTGTTTCTGCTGGTATGCACGTTGCTCCCCCCTGAGGAAACAGAAAGGAAAAAGGAAGCAACAGAATTAGTAGGAAGCTAGCAGGGAATACTGCTGGAGCTAGCAGGTGAAAACAATTAGAAGCAGGCAATTACACAGGCAGAATAGTAGTCCAGCCCAGCACTTAAAACTCTGCAAACAGCAGTGCAGGATGTTTCTCTCAAGAGACACTGCAAGACAGGAGTAAGCTAATAGAAGTGAAAACTGAAAAAGCTTCACTCAGAGCAGAAATGTTAGGGGCTGCCATAGCTGTCATAATGAGACATAGGCGACTTGCTGAGGGTGGTGACAATGCAGATGGTGCCAGACAACCCACAGTGAGGAGACGGAGAAGAGTGTACAGGCCCAGGGTCACCTACCACGGGTTACATGAGCTGGAGATAGTAGAGCGCTATAGAGTGGACAGAGAGCTCCTGCAGCAAATAGTTGAGCTGTGCAGGCCACGCTTCACACACAGAACCAACAGAGGGGAACCCATCCCAGTGGAAACCAAGGTATGTGTTGGCCTAAGAATACTAGCAACAGGTACCTTCCAGAGACCAACTGGTGATATGATGGGGATATCACAGGCATCAGCTTCCAGGGTACTGCACCAGTTCCTGGATGCCATGTCAGCACATGTTGGTGATCATGTATATTTCCCCAATGCCCGTGAGGTATTGGCCAGCAATATGCGTCTCTTCCAGCAAATAGCGGAATACCCTGATGTAGTGGGTGAAATAGACTGCACGCACATACACATCAAAGCACCAGCCGGTGAGCGGGGTAGGGCCTACATTAACCGCAAGGGCTTCCCCTCCATCAACTGCCAGGTCATGTGTGATGCCCAGGGCATAATAATGAATGTGTGTGCTGGCAGACATTTGCCAATGGGGACATCCCGCATGGACACCTAGTGGGGGATGCAGGTTATGCACTGGAGCCGTGGCTGATGACACCCATCAGAAACGCACACACACCTGAACAGGAACGCCATAATGAGGCACACGCACAAACACGTAATGTAATAGAGCGTGTGTTTGGGCTGCTGAAGTCATGGTTCCGGTGTCTGGACACATCTGGTGGAGCCTTGTAGTACACACCAACTACATGTACCCAAATTGTCATGGTATGTGCTATGCTACATAATATGATCTTGCAAAAACAGCTGCAGCAGGACCAGCATAGGGCTGGGCCAAACAGCCCCCCACCATTTCCAAGGCCATCACAGGCAGAGCATGACTCGGAGGAGGAACAACCTGAGCCTGCCCCAGTAGGCAGAAGGAGGCGTGCCTAGTATGCCCTGGCCTTGGCAAAGAGGCAACGCATAGCACATACACTGGCTCAGTAGGAACCCAGGGAATGATACCCCCTCTGACTCACTCAAATAATAACATGGATGCCTAAAATGACATGACCTGCTCACAAACATGTACAGGGAGTGTAATATGCGCATCCGACAGAGGCAGCCCTGCAGCACCACCTGAGGCATGAATGCCATGTGTTAAGTAATGTAACACCATGTACTATATGCACACCTGAGGTCCCTGACTAACATCCACCCTTACCAAGCATAAAGCCACAAAATGATGATGGCATGATCAACTGCAATAACTGGCTGAAGTAATGCAGTTATTCAAAGGGGAGGCAATGTGTTTCAGGCTGGGAAGACATGCGGAGCATGACATGATGCACCACCTGCTAGGGGTGGCGTGCACCTATCAGTCCATGCCCCATGGATACTGGCAAAGGCTGTCAGTACCCACAGCATGCCCTGAATAGGTAAGTCTCAAAACACAAACCCACCTTCATAGGTATCACAAGGGATAGGAACCTAGATGTAATGCTACCCAATGCCAGAAGTCTAAACAGCAAGATGTGTGCAGTGTAAACGCACACACTATGGAGAATGTAGATATCAGTCCTGTAATAGAAAACTGGGTCAAGGCTCACATCAGCACCCTAACACTACCAGGTCATACCTCATACTGTGCTGTACAGCCGCAAAACATGGAACAAGCTACAAAAGGAGGGTGACTAGCAATAAATGTCAAGGATAACCACACCTCCATGTTGGTACCACAACAAAAAGCAGCATGGATTAGCCATGGTAAAATACCATTGGCTAAAACCGCCTCCCAGTATATAGCCTGCTGCAGACTACTGTCCTAATACCAGGAACTGCACCTGGCCTATGTTGGAATACATGAATATATCAAGCCCCCCAAACCACATTATATTGCTTGACTGAAAATACCCAGACATACACCGGGAGCATTATACTAGCACCAACACAGTCGGAGAAAAGTTCCCAGAATCCATAAACCAAAATGCCCAGGAACAATGTACCACTCCCACAAGAGGGGTAAGCATACTGGATGTGATAATCAGCAACATGTGTACTGGATGGCAAGATGAGAAGTGTAACCTTCACTGGTAAGAACAGACCATAGAGTAATCACACTGGATATACACATCCCGAACCCAGTTCCTGGACAGAATACCACAATGAAAAACATGTGTAAAGCATAGGTTGCAGCCCTCCAAACCGATGTGGAATCCACGAAAAGCCCTGTGCAAGTGCAGAATATGGGACACACCGCAGAACATGTTATACAGGCATTCAATTAACACAGCCTGGAATGCTTGGAGTATGCAATCACAAATAACAACAAGACACAATGCCATACACGCAGGCATCTGGCATGCTGGACACCAGCCATTACCAAACCATGCAAGAGTATGAGGAAGCTACCACATGATAGAACAAACATAAAAAGGGAAGTAATCACTGATCAGTAGTATGGCAATAACATATGTCCACACATACAATCCACTAAGGCCAGCCACAACAAGTAGAATCTGTGAATCCAGAGGCAATGTGACACCTGTCCCAAGTACACAGACAACCACAACTCCCCCCAATAAATACAAATATATGTGATAGATGCAACCATGTATCCAAACCGGAGGCTGAGCTCCCCCAACTCAGTACTGTCAAAAGTAGTCAGGAGGAGAAGGTAACCACATACACCACAAACCCAGTCCCACATACACCTACCACAACTGTAAACCAAACACATAAACACAGAAAAACATTCCCGGAGGCCCTAATTACAAACACACCACACCAACAGAAGCCTCCAAAGCAGATCACAAGCAACCATAACCTCCAAACATAGCACATGCAACACATAGTACACAAAGCTGGTGTGCCAAACAGTCACAGGCCAGAAGGAGAAACAACATGCCTGATACAGTTGTAATAGGTGTCTGTATAGGCAGACACACTGCTGTCCCACTCACCAGACTGAACAAGGGAAAGGGTACAGTAAGCTGCCTGTAGGCTGCCACAATATGCCACATAACACAAGTACGCAGGTCACCCCAAAGCAAGCAGAAATATGATGCACTCAATGTCCATGCTGGTGTGAATGACCTGAGATGTACCTCCCTGGACTACATGAAAAGAGACATGGATGAGCTCTCAGAGTATGTACCCCAGGCCGGTATGACACTGGCCATGTGCAGTATCCAACCCTCACCAAGAATGATGCCACAGTACAAACACAGAATGATCATCTTTAACAGGTGGCACAGTTACAGCTGGCAGTCCAAGAGGGTCTAATGTCTGTCTGCTTGAGATGTCAAGCATGACAAGCCATGCTGCTGTTCCAGGGATGGCTTGCACCTGTTACCCCTGTGCGTCTGGATACTGGATAAGGCCTTTGCCACCTCCATAGAGCCGTATGTAGGCAAGACCAAAAAGACTACCCACCACCCTAGAAAACATAAGTGGTAAGAAACATAAGGGTAATGCTGACCAATGCCAGATGTGTAAACTGCAATATGCATGCCCCTGAGGCACTTCCCAGTATGGAGAACATCGATGTCTGTGCAGTGACAGAAGCCTGCTGCAAGCCTAATGATAGCACACCAGCTCTACCAGGTTATACCACATATCATGCGTTATGGCCCCAACACCTGGACCAAAACATCAAAGGAGGGGGAGTATCCATATGCAGCACAGACACCCATATGGCCAGGTAACTGACAATGCACAAAGCAGTGGAGACCACCCATGTGCACCTAAGTGTAGTCAAAACTGCTGTACAGTCTGTAGCATGCGACAGACCACACTGTCACACACAAGAACTCCACCCAGACATCCTGAAGACACTGGACAGTATGAATGTCCCACCAAATACCAGACAAGGTACTCACAAATTACCACATAGGTGGTAAACCATTATGTATGCAAGGAGTAATCAGGGACCTAGGAACACAAGTCGACAGTAATCTGTCATGTGACACTCACAATGCCAATGTGGCTAGGAAGATTGTCGATATTGGACACCGTATCATGAAAGGATTCACATCTACATCAAAAGAGGTCACTGTGCCCCTGTACTGTTCCCTTATCAGACCCATAATCTAGTACAATGACTCATATGGGATGTACCGTACGTGACACCTGCAGAGGTTCGGAAGACCTCAAAGTTACCCCACCAAGAGGATAAAGGGTGTGAAATATATGTCATATGCTGCCTGGCTGTAGACACCCCAGCTGAATGCAGTCACAGACTGCCTACACAGAGGCATTGTATGTCTGTTGTACAAGGCCATGTCCAACACAGGAGTAATGGACATGCTCCACCACAGGAAATCAAAGCCATTGGAGCTGTGAGAGTGACAGATGTCAGCCTCAACACATAATGAAATAGGATGTGCTGGAGGGACAGATACATAATCCAGAGGCTCCCCACACCCAGAAACAGGATCCCAATCCATGTTAGGCAGAGCCCTCACTGACACCCCTCAACAGGAATATTGCCAAGTGGATGGATGATCGTACATGTATACTGGGGGTCTTCACTGTGTCATGACCAGACAGAGGCACAGTAAAGAAAATCATAAATGGCCATAATAGTCACATAGCAAGGGGCGGTGAAAGACACACACACTCTGGCTTGGCTTACTAATGCCCTAGGGTGGATAGCCTAGTATGAACCCATGAACCTATGAAGATACAAATTGTACAGGACACTAAGGATAATCACAAGGCTTACTTAACTGATGGTAGGAACCATGTTGGGAATCCACAGATATGCTCCGAATCACACAGATATTACAAACAACATACCAAACACACACACATATTGCTAACATACAACCTGACAGGTGCAGTGCAAACCCCCCCCCCCCAGAATGCAAAATATCTATCCCAGCAGACTGCTGGTCACCTGACATTGCAGATGCTGAGGTAACAGCCATCATCTGCAAAGCAAAACACACAGCAGCAAAGGTATGTGATGGTGTCCTGGGTTGAGGCCAACATGGATTCCAAGAATAATGGAATGCCAAATCACACTACTGCCCAATGTCAGCCTTACCACAGGATATGTACCCAAAGAGCAGTGTACAACAACAGTGGCCCTTCACAACAAAGGTGTTGCCTGAATGGATACTGCAAACTACCACCCCAGGATCCTGACAAGCTTGGTCTGCACAGCTATGGAAAGGATCTGTATGTACCGCAGACATAAAGCTATTGTGGACCTACTGATACTGGACCCTACACAGTGTGGCTGTCATAACTGCAGATCCTGCCCCTAAACATGTTTGACCCATTTGAAGCAGTCATTAAGGTCATTGATGAGGGCAATGTGGTCCACACAGCGTAGCTGGACCGTGCATATGTTTCTAGACAATACCCTACGAGTTCAGTATGGATATGTTCACCAGCTTAAATATATACCCCTATGTCAGTAGAGGGGTTGCAAACCAGACCAAGGACAGAACTGACATGGTCAAACATGCTGCATCCATGTCAGACTACAAAGCAGATTTGAGTGGCATCCCACAAGGCTTGGTCCTGGGCCCCCCCCCGTTCTGTATATATGTCCCATAGGTATAGGCCAACATGGAAGGACTGTGACTGAACATGTATGCAGAGGAGTACAAACAGCCCACCATATCCGACCCCCAGCTTACACAAGCAACCCACAAAAGGGCCACCTACAAACAGACAACTGGAGCCATAGCCATGTCAGCAAGCTAATTGCAGAACTGTGTATAGACAACCACCGTGGATATACAGTAAGTGCCCACAAATTACCACACAGGTGTTAACCCATTACGTACCTAACATGTAATGAGAGACCTGGGGACAAAAGGTGATAGATATCCTGCACTGGACAAACATGTGGCTGTAGTGTTCGCAGAAACATACCATATACCCACCCAATCATGAATGTTATCAGATGTAGATAAGGGGAGGTCACTGTGGCTCTGCAGTCATCCTTCATTAGCGTCACAATTGACTACAATAGCCCCTGTGGGATATACCTCAGCAGACACCTCCATCAACTGTAAAGTCCACAACAGTACCCCACCAGGAGTAGCAAAGAGCATGAAAGATGCCATGTTTTGCGTGAGTAAACAAACTGCAGCCCCACACACTGCCATACTGCCCAGCTACAGGCAAGCTGTGCCTGATGTATGAAGCCATGTCCAAATGGAATCAATGAACATGCTGCACCTTGTACAATCTGAATGGCAGTGAGCTATGCACATGAGAGACCTGAACCCCAGCACTGACATACATAGGACAAGCTGTACAGAATGATCCATAACACAGAAGGCACCCCCACTCTTGAGTAAACTCCCGGTACAGGTTAGCCAGAGAGTCACCTATCGACACCCCTCAAGAGGAATCCCGATGAGTGGATGGGAGATGGTAGGTTAACCCTGGGTATCACTGTTATGTCAGAGGTAGATGGAGGCACAGTATACTAACCATGACATATGTCATGGCAAACTCCAGTTACAATGTGTGTCGAGGACAAACACACCCTGTGACTAGCATCAGAAATGGCCTAGGGAACATCGCTAGTGTTTGCCAATGTCCACCTATGTTGTGGAATACACTACCAATGTTGGATGAGCCTGGTGTAGGTAGTCCATATCTGAACATAATGCAACATGGTCATATGTGCACAACTGGCCCCTACACAGTCTGTTGTGCTCACTATGAAGATGTCAAGCAGTGATAGGACTAAAGCCCAGGATACTGTCCACCACAGTGAAAGTACTGAACCAGTACACTATACGGTACTACAGTGTTAGGTCATTATGAAAGGATGTTGACAACTGTCTGCAAAGTATCCCATGCAATCCCTGCAGGCACAGTATAATCCATGTTGTGGCAGACATGAAGCAGTTGGCCAGTTAGTACACAACATGACACCCAACACACAACTATAAACGTGAGATATTGTTGAAGTTCACACACACCCAAATATGTGGTGGACTTCAGAGTGCAACATATGGAAAGCCCACACTGGGCATGCTCGCACACTTTGATACATGAGGCATATGTCAGACAACATGCCATGGAAAGGCTGAACTGGGCATGCTCACACACTTAGGCCATATCCCCGTTTAGCAGTTGGCCACACATATCTGGTATTTGTACGTGTCATTCCAGGAACCAACCACAACACAGCAATCTGCCCAGTGCACACAGTAAATGACTACAGAGACATAAGTGATATAGTGGATCACCGTCATATGCAGACATCTTCCACAGATACACAAGTTGGTCATAGGAACAGGGAATGCTATGGCAATAAAGACCTGCAAACAGTAGAACAGCACAACAAATATTGTGCATCTGACAATTGAACATATGGTGTAGAGGTCAATACTAGGCTTGTTTCCCTAGGGAATGACAGCTCAGCCAGAGTGTGCTTGGCATCTGCATCCCCAATACAGTAGGCTACTGTGCCACTGTAAAGTAGGTCACATAAGGCAACGTGTGAGGCTAGTGAGCTGTGCCTCTGTCAAGCAGGGGCACAGTGGAGATCCCAGGGTTTGAATGTGCTAAGCCACAGCCATGTTGTTGGTGTGTGCTGGAAGAGGGTTGCTGATGATTTCTAACAGTAAGTGGCCTTCAATAACAGACTGAGGGGAGCCCTATCTGTATTGTCTGGACAATTCCACTGTCAACACAGTGTTGTGATGATTATGTGTGAATGAAGTGCCATGCCAGAACTGTTCACAGATGTCCTCCCTCTGTGGGCTACAGCTCTGCAATGTATTAGCTCACTCTGTCTGTTGGACGGCTCATATATGGCTGGTGTACACCTGACAGGTGTCTTGTTGTGGAGCAGTCATGGGTATATGTGGGATAGCATGATCAATGCAAACCGTACACATGCTCATAGAATGCAATTGTCAAGGATTATGCTGAGTTGCCAGTATAGTCCCCCAGCATGGGTCCTTTGAAGTCGTCCACCCCAGTCTTCACAAGTGTAGAGTCTGCTTGTGCTAAATAGTTTGTGTGCAGTGACAACCTTGCCTGGGGGTGGGGATGGGATATGGATGTCCAGAGGAAAGGTGGGTATGGTCAGATATCAACAATGGTGGTCTACCTCTGGTGTGGAACAGTGAGTACCCATGTTGCAGGTGGACAGGTGCAATATGTATTCCCCCATGAGGCTGTGGTGTGTGGTTCTGCCATAGCACATGGACCCACACATTGTAGTGGCTGTAGGGTAAAGTGGTAGAGGCCTGAGTAGTTCTCACACACAATATGCCTGTACCTGATGTTAACAACTGGAATGGTGTATGTGAACACATGCATATCCCGGCACTGTTCCCAGGGAAGCTAAGTGTGTGTCCTGGATGTGGGTGTGGTGTTCTGGACTGGTTGTGTTGTGTGTTACAGGTCCTGTGGTCACGAAGCATGGTATAGAACATAACCTGCCAGTGTGATGTGCATATCTGACCCTGACGTAGGTGGCTGCAAATGCATATATATGCTATCCCCCACCTGACAGGTAGTACTAGATGTACATACCTCTGTAGAAATAAAGATGTCAGCACCCTATAAATACTGCAGGTGCAGACCAGATGCCCAGTAATTCGGTTAGCGTGCTCTGCTAATGCGTCTCCCTCAAGTGTCATAATATAGGTAGGTAGGCGTTCGAACCATGCAGTTGCTCAGTGTGTGTGTGTGTGTGTGTGTGTGTGTGTGTGTGTGTGTGTGTGTGTGGTTGAGTGGGGTTGATGTGTGTGCAAGTCTGTGTGAGGAAGATGTCCCTTTTGGCAACTGTGAAAGCACTCTACAGGATGCACATTCCCCTATCTCAGCACGGATGATGTCAGCACCCTATAAGTACAGCAGGAGAAGGGAAACCTCCCAGTAATTCGAATAGCACGCTCTGCTAATGCGTCTATCATGAGTGTCATAACATAGTTAGGTAGGGGTTTGAATCCTGCAACTACCCAGTGTGTGTGGAGGGGGTTAGTGTGTGTGCATGTCTGTGTGAGGGAGATGTCCCTTTTGGCAACTGTGAAAGCACTATACAGGATGCACATTCCCCTATCTCAGCACGGATGATGTCAGCACCCTATAAGTACAGCAGGAGAAGGGAAACCTCCCAGTAATTCGAATAGCGTGCTCTGCTAATGTGTTTGTCATGCGTGGCATAACATAGTTAGGTAGGGGTTTGAATCCTGCAACTGCCCAGTGTGTGTGTGGAGGGGGGTTAGTGTGTGTGCAAGTCTGTGTGAGGGAGATGTCCCTTTTGGCAACTGTGAAAGCACTCTACAGGATGCACATTCCCCTATCTCAGCACGGATGATGTCAGCACCCTATAAGTACAGCAGGAGAAGGGAAACCTCCCAGTAATTCGAATAGCGTGCTCTGCTAATGCGTCTGTCACGAGTGTCATAACATAGTTAGGTAGGGGTTTGAATCCTGCAACTGCCCAGTGTGTGTGGAGGGGGGTTAGTGTGTGTGCAAGTCTGTGTGAGGGAGATGTCCCTTTTGGCAACTGTGAAAGCACTCTACAGGATGCACATTCCCCTATCTCAGCACGGATGATGTCAGCACCCTATAAGTACAGCAGGAGAAGGGGAAACCTCCCAGTAATTCGAATAACGCACTCTGCTAATGCGTTTCTTTTGAGTGTCATAATATAGTTAGGTAGGAGTTTGAAACCTGCAAGTGTGTGTGTTTGGATGTGGGGAGTTTGTGTGTGTGCAATTCTGTATAAAAAACATGTGCTTTTTTGCAATCAGGAGATCACACTACATGATGCACATTAGCCTTTCCAAACAGTGATGATGTCAGCACCCTATACATACAGCTGGAGAAGAGACACCTACCAGTAATCTGAATAGTGCAGTCTGCTACAGCGTCACTCTCAAGTGTCATAACATAATTAGGTAGGGGTTTGAAACCTGCAAATGGCAAGTGTGTGTGTGTTTGGATGTGGGAAGTTTGTGTGTGTGCAATTCTGTATGAAAAACATGTTAGTTTTGGCAATCAGGAGATCACACTACCTGATGCACATTACCCTTTCAAAACACTGATGATATCAGCACCCTATAAGTACAGCCAGAGAAGAGGAACCATCTAGTAATCCGAATAGTGCACTTCGCTAATGCGTCTCTCTCACGTGTCGTGACTTAGTTAGGTAGGGGTATGAATCCTGCAAATGGCAAGTGTGCATGTGTGTGTGGGGGTAGTAGGGTATGTAAATGCAAGTGTGAGAGAACAGATCCTTTTGGCAAATACTACAATACACCAGATGCTGCATATTCCCCCAGTAAACACAGGGGATGTCACCACACTATCAGCACAGCCAAACAGGGCTAGTTGGCCAGTAATGCCAATAGTGTGCTCTGCTACTGGGTCTATTACCATTGTCAGAGTACAGATAGGTATGTTTTGGTAACCCACAACTGCCACGTGTGGTTGTGTCACACATTATGACCTTGTGTGGGTCTTTGTGCATAACAATGCATGCCATTGCCTAAACCAGCAATGGCATTGCACACATGATGTATGTGTGTGACACATACACATAAATACCTGTGACCTGCAGTAGTTACCATGTCTGACTCATGCCTCGAGTGGATAAATGGTATTTGCAATGCATAACAGTATGACTGTGTCTTACTGTGCAGGGGCCGCACGCGGTATGTGTCTATACAGTGTGGGTGTATATGGTAAAATACCTACAGCAGGGGATACACATCTGGTCTGGGCCATATAGTCTACATGTAGTCGATGTACAGGTGCTGCATGCTCCCACCTGTTGTGGTAGTGGTAACATGTCATTCCACTGCAATTCAGTGACCACATGCTGGGAACCCTTCAACTAGTGTGTTGTAGCTACAGTAATGCTCACGCACAATGTTTGGCTGGATGCAGTCTAGCCATACAAAGACAGTTCTTGAGACTGTCATATTGCCAGTGTTGTTATGGAGGATAGGTGGTTTTCCTGTGTATGGGTGGGTTGTGTGTGCCAGGCTATGAACCAGACAGCAGTCCGACACACTGGTAGCTGCACATGAATAGGCCCTGATGCTTTGTGCTGTGCCAACAACCTGGAGGTGTGTGTATCTGTGGTGCCTTGGGATACCACCCCCCTGTCCATGTGTGTTACATGTGTAGGGGACGACAGGCATGGTATGAGGTATAACCTGGCAGTGATGGGTTGCACCTGTGAGCCATGAATCAGGACTCTGGTACTGCATAGACATTGCAGTTCACCGTGCTGAGGACAGTGTCCAGTGCATGCATCTTGCGGTGTACACTGCTGGTGTTGTGTAGCAGCACTGTTAGTGTCCTAACCTGTGTGATACCCACGGAGGTGGCTATGTAATCCGTGTCCTGCAGCATAGGGCAGTATGTGTGGATCAAGGAGCTTCGCCAATATACATTGGGCCATGGATGTCACGTGCAAGCTGCCCCTCACACATCATTGTGGCTTCCCTAGCATGTAAGCACACGTTGACAGCCAGTGGATACCCTATGAATGACATTGGAGACTGAGCAGAATGTAGACATACAACACCCTTCCTACATATAGTGGTAGCATACCTGGTGAGGGTATGATGGCAACCAAGATCAGGCTCATACTGGCCCATGCCACATGCTGAGAGATCCCTTCTATGTTCCCTATCATGTAGTCCAGGGAGGTATGTCTCAGGTCATCCATAGTGGCATGGTCAATGACTGAGTCATATGTGTCCATGCCTCTGAATGACCTGTATGCATGTGTTTTGTGGTGGACCATAGTGCCCCAGAGACATATCACTGTGACCTTCACCATGTACAGCCTGTTGAGCGGGACCCCACTGCAGCGGCCAAGAGAGGTACCTGACACATCTGTAGCAGGTGTGTTGTGTAGCCCTACAGGCTGTGAGTGTGTGGCATACGGGATGTGTGTGCCATGTGTGGCATGTGCTCTGTTCCGACGTAACATATGCCTGTGTGCCAGCTGCGGAGGTGTGTGATGCTCAGGCAGGATGCTATTCTGAGTCCCCATGTATGCCCCAGTGTGTTCAGCTTGCTGTCAGTGCGTGTCTATGTCTGACTGGTATTGTAGTCACTGTAGTATGACATGCCACCTGACAGGGTATGGCATTACTGGGTTCAGAGTGCTCAGTCCCCAGATTGGCTATGTGGTGGCATCCCACACATGTGTTGTACGTTCCTGGCCAAGGGTGATGGTTGACTGCATACATGTGGCAGCTGTGACATTGCCACATGACTCACATAAACCACAACTGGACCATAGAGGTGATTCACAGGTTACCTTTGCACATGCTACCCTAGTAGTGTGATTGCCATGGTGAGTACCAACACATAAGGCCAATGGGGAACAACATACTGAAAGTGTGTATGTGTGGGTGTACTGCTACTGTTTCATAGCACTGGCATATATGACTGCACACGTGGATAAATGCCAGGTAAGACATGTGCAATGTGTCACAGGCAACGTACATGCGAACAGGACAGACAGTGACATTCTGTCATGTGTAAACTTGACATACGTGATGCGCTATGCAGATGTCACTAGGAGTCCACAGAAGCACTGTAACTCTGCATTGCAGGTGGAAGCAGTGTTCCAGGGAACCCCAAGCGAGCATGCATGCAAACAAAGCTACAGTAAGCAGGGCAAACAAAGCTACAGTAAGCAGGGCTGGAAGTAGTCCATTGTACAACAAAGAAGGGGTAACACTAACAGTAGGTAACAGTGCAAATATGTAGGCATTATCAACATGTACCCAGGAATGCACAGCGCAGATGCCCATGGTAGAACTGATATTATGTCATAGTTAATTGTGATTTGGATTACATTGGTACTGCACACATATCAACATTCGCAAACATCCACATTGCATAGTCGTTGTGGGCAACTTGACACCATTACTGTACATATCCATCATTGCATATCACTACTTGCATTAGCTTCCCCCCTGTGCTACCCATGTATGTGGCTATCTGTTGACATCCTTACCACCGGTATGCAATAATGTGCAGCTGTTACACTTTGGTATGTACTATGGGTGCAGATAACAATTCAGGACAGTCATACAGTTACTGCATCAGGCATGCTGGGATATACACACAATCATATCAGCACACTGTACTGTTACCAACATGATACTACTAATACACTTCTATGTAGTCACCCTCTGCATCAGCAACGTGTTTACCTGTTCCCGCAATGATGTTGGAGATTGCAGGAGGTGGCACAGTTTCATCATATGCACAGGGTGTGAATTAGGTATGCCACTGATACCACCAATTGACATGCGTGTGTATGTGTGTTGGTGAGGGACAGCAGTACAGGGTGGGGCACTGTTGGTGCAGTGTGTGCATGTATGTGGTAGCCCTAGGTATTAACATTTCGCATGTGTGTATGCATGCACACAGTTCCACCTCATGGCTGCCATATACAGGGGTTTGTGGACAGCCACAGACTGCACCTGGCAGGTCATACAGATCAGTGTCTGTGGGCATGGACATGTTACCTGTGCCTGGCAGGAGTGCTACGGACCGTATCCAGTACTAAGCCAGACTGGGTACTGTCATCAGAAGCGGGAGTGTGTTGACTGGACACAGGTCCCTGTTGGGACTGTCCAGAGCCACGTGCACGTGGTCTCCTGGGGTGTTCCGATGACAGCACAGACCCAGCATTGCTGGGGCTGCTGCTGGCACTATGGGGGCGTGCGCGGGCCTGTTGTCATCCGCGCTGACTGCCAGCTGCTGCTGTTGCTGGCATACAGCCACGTCGACGCCGCAACCGCCCACCATTGCCCTGGGTTATGGACATTTGGTTGTGGAACTGCTGTAATATGTCCCCACAACGTCTGTCTATGACATCAGTGAAATTACGGATAGCATCCGCGATGTCACGCATACTGTCATTCATGGCTGTGCGACATGCTCTCAGCTCCCTCAGACCCTGTCTGGTGTACCTTTCCATACGTGACTGTGCCTGCATGACAGCCCAAAACATAGCTGAGGTTGACAGACCTCTTTGGGCACGTCTGCCAGAGGCAGTACGCCCACGGTTGCTCCCACGAGAACCCATGGCCAGCTGTCTGTGTGGTACCATCGCAGGACCCTGCCCATGGCTGCTGTGTGGGGAAGCATGTGCCACAGATACCACATTACCCTGGTCAATGCCCACTGTATCCTGTCCATCACCTAGGGACAATGGTGACAAAGGATGTACTGGCAGGATGACTGTGCACAATGATGGGGTTGACAGCTGTGTACTGTCAATTGGCTGACCAATGGCGGACCCTGACACACCTTCCTGTGCCATTACACAGATATCATCATTACCAGTACCTGTGGCACCAGATTCAGGTTCCCTGCTGCAGGACACCAGAACCTGTGGGAGGAAGACAGGAAACACAGTTTACAGTGTCCACACAATGTTACCAGTGATGCACTTATGCACACATGTACACGTGGACACATGCACACATGCACACAGGCACACATGGACACAGGCACACAGGCACACATGCACACAGGCACACATGCACACATGCACACATGCACACGTGGACACATGCACACATGCACACATGCACACATGCACACGTTGACACAGGCACACATGCACACATGCACACATGCACATGTGGACACAGGCACACCTGCACACATGCACACGCCGCAGTATACACACAGAGCACTACTGAGTTACACTAGTATTACTAGCACTATCAGGACTATTATAGGTATTGTTAAACACACTCACCAGCATGGATGGCCTGCCTTCCTGTAACACCGGAGGGACCTGCAGAAATGAGGAGATTAATGTCAGTGGGCACAACTGTGCCATTGATACTGCATATGATACAGTGCAGTAGTACACCAGTTGCCTTTCACATGTCAGCTGCTGATATTGCCAATATTACACATGCACAATTACATACTATGTTGACAGCTACATACCACGGACACACCTTACACATGCATAAACTAACAGTGTACAGAACAGTCAAGTGTACATATGGCATATTACCTGCACGCTCCATGTCGTGCTGCTGTGTGGATCCAGCCTCCATCATGATGCAGGTGTATTGCTGTTGCTGTTCCGGGGCTGGAGACACAGCACTAAGGAGAAGCCCCTCCAATCTGTTGAGGGGGGGATGTGTGGCCACCCCACCTCCTGTGGCAACCTGTTGCCTGTGGATATCCGACGCACACTGATGGACATTTCAGATTAAATCACTGCAGTGATGTCGTACCTGCTCCTATTATGCGTGCCAATGTCATTTACCCTACGGACAAGGTCTTGCCACAGTGCAGCCCTCTCCTGCTGATTCTGGCTGGTGCGGGAAAACTGTATGTCATAATCCCGCACCAGGCTCTGGTGTATCTCCTCATCTTCCGCTGCAGAGTAGGCGGGATTACGCTGACGCGCCATCTCCCTGGAAGAGAACACAAACAGGATATCAGCAGACTATGTCAGCAATATATGGCACACATACTATACATGATACTCAAGTGTAGTGATATACTACTACTCCCATATGTTGCATGTGTGTGTCTCGTGGTGGATACACAAGTACATGGCCAGATATCAGTGCTCAGCCAACACCTATGCAACAATACCTGCACATTCCATACAACATAGTAGCATGCCCCATCGGTCAGCACACTGCGACAGGTCCAATGCACAACCTCACTCTGGGGGTTCATACCAAGGTACTGTATGTGGAACGCCATCCACTAGTGTGATCTGGACACGTTACTCGGCCTGGATATACATATCCCACTACCACCACCAGCACAGTAGACTTTGATATGTATGTGATTAGACAGTTATTCACTTGTTAGGACTGCGATGGTATCCATGCAGCCCACTGGGCCAGTGGAAGCCACAACCCACGCTGCTGACCCCTTTGCGAATGCTTACCATGGACATCCCACAGATTGCATGGAATTTGCACACACATTTATAACCCAGACCCTATGCACAAAGGTTAGGCATCCTGTCCGGTGGACCCCAGCCAGAGGCAGATTGTATAACAATAGCAGGAGGCTACTGCAGGACAGAGCAGATTTACATTAAGGGAAGGCATCTGTGGTCAGCACTGGTAATACGCTATGGTCTCTCATAACAACGGCCACGGCCTACTCTGGGAGGGAAATGGCCACAAACACTATAGATAACCACAAGGCCTTCTTCAGTTATGTTACACATATGGACCAAACGCATCAGATATGCTCTGAGTTAATACACACCTACTTAACATTCACCAAACACACAGATATTGGCAACATTCTTGCAGACAGGTTCGATGCACGTATTCCCCCTCTTTCTCCCCCACAAGTGGAAATACTTATCACAGCTGAATGCAACCTCCCTATCATCTCACATGTCCAGCTGAGGGCCGCCCTCAGCAAAGCAGAACACACAGCATCACTGTGACCTGATGGTATCCCTGGATGTGTGCTACGTGGACTCCAAGAGGACATACAACCGCATATAAGACTGATATTTAACCTTGGCCGTACTACAGAATATGTACCTGAACACTGGCATACAGCAACAGTGGTCCCACACCACTAAGGAGGCACCTCTACTGACCCTGGGAACTACCACATCATAAGCATAACCGGCCTGGTCTGCTAAGCTATGGAATTATTCAGTATGGGACGCATATACAGCGATATTGGGTACCTGCAGACACTTGTTCCCGGCCAGTTTGCCTTTGTGATGGGCTGATCCTGCCTCTTGAACCTGGTTGACCTTTCAAAACAGTCACTACAGCCATTGATGAGGGCAATGCACAGACAACTGCTGCCAGGATCATGGCCTAACACTGACTGACATGTAATGTATAGTCATCCCCTTTTGGTGGAACTACGTACACACAACATATCACATGGACATACCTATAGATACAGACCTATGACACATTTGGAGGGTTCACAGTATGCAGACTATTAACCTGCTACTTTACATTACCTGTGTTTGTCGCAGCTGGTTGCGTTACCACTACTTCTGCTTCCTGCTGCTGCTGGCATGGCTTGCTACTGTCACTGCTGACAGCTTAGACTCAGTGTGTAGCATGTGTTTATTTTTTTTTTTCCTCTCACTCTCTGTCTCTGTCTGTCTCTCTCCCCCTCTGTCTGCTTCCAGACAGTGCAATGAACGTATTGCATGTGTGGAGTGTTAGTACAGGATGCTTTTGTAGGTATCTGCATAGGTCCATGATATGGCCTCTGCACCAATTGTAAGCCAGCATTTGCTAATTGCATGCAGCCAGTTGTGTACTGATTGCAGTTCTCACTGTGATTTCAGGACAGTGCTATAAAAGGGTATGTGAGATAGGCATTGCCCTTTCAGATTGTAAGGGTAGGGACCATGCTGGTATGCTGTGGACACTGTTCTGTGAGTGTAAAGGTTAGTATCTCTCTCATGATTCAGGCTGTGTTGTAGATTCACATTTCTCCATTCCTCTCTCCTGTTTCCTGTACTAAGTGTGTATGCACACTGACACCTACAACTATATATATATATATATATATATATATATATATATATATATATATATATATGTAAATATACATACATTTATATATGTACATTAACTGACATTATTACCTACTAGCTACCAACTAGCATGGCTGTTTCTGTTCACACACTACTATTATGGAAATCCACTAGTTTTGACGGTAATTCTAAATGACATGCTTTGTGTACTACACATCCTATATTCCCTTTACATTCATTCCTACTATTACATGATATATTTATTTTGGCACATTGTTCTTGTATAAGAGTCATGGCTTAGTGGTAGGTCATGCAGACTACTGTTTCCAGGGTCCTGGGTTCGGGACTGACAGTGGGATTTTATTTTGCTTTTGAACTGACTACAGGACCTGTCAATCAGAGTGACTAAGGCACTTTTAAGCAGTTGTAACCGGGTTAGCGCTGGTTTGCACGGAGCTCCCGCATGCGCACTGGCGTTCAGCTCCACGCACACCCGCTTACAACCGCTTAACAGTGCTTACTCTGGTGCACACTCGCGCTATTTTCTTTGAAAGAAATGAAAATGGGGAGACAGGAAAGTGGTGAAAAAGGGGTCACAAAGAGGGCAAGACAGTAGGGAAACAAGCTTGGGATTTGCAGGAGGGATGTAGGTAAGGCCCATAGCTGCCCATTTCTTCATCAGCAACAGCTGTGCATATGTATCTAATTTGGTGTGACATTTGAAACCTTCCACCCCTGAGAGAGGTGTCAGGACAACAATAATACTTGTTGTACAGCCAATTGTAATTGATATTTTCCATGTCTAGCAGACATGTGTGCAGAATGGGCAGCTATGTATGGGGCGTAATTTTTTTGTGGGTACAGAGTGCCCTTTTTTCTTTTTTTTCAGGTGAGAGTGGTATGTCAGGTGAAGGAAGTCGGTATAGCTGGGGAGGTAGGTTGGATAGGTCAACAGACAAGACAAACAAGTCGCATACAGGGGTGGTATATGACACGTGTGGGGGGGGTTACACAATTGACGGGGATGGAGGTTTGGATATCCAGAGCCCATGAGCCCACATATGGCAACAGTGGAACTGATATCCCCACCCATGGGCAGTTGCCACTGTTCCTTCACTGCCCAGGACGGGGTTGTGCTGGGGGCTGTGTAGGCCGGG
Source organism: Protopterus annectens (assembly GCF_019279795.1). Classification (NCBI taxonomy): domain Eukaryota; kingdom Metazoa; phylum Chordata; order Ceratodontiformes; family Protopteridae; genus Protopterus; species Protopterus annectens. The sequence goes on along the minus strand of NC_056726.1, from coordinate 233,026,216 downwards.
CAACAGGCATGCCCGTAAGTTGTGCCACCTGTGCCTCAAGCTGGCATAGGGGCCAAAGAACAGAGTCCTGGATCTCCCTATGCACCACAGTCCAGACGCTACGGAGGGTGAGTGGTGGTTCTCCTCCGGCCACACTTGCAGAGGGGGGACGAGCCCCATCCCCTGCAGCACTTCCACCAACAGGTGGCACAGGGCCACTGGAGGAGGGTCCAGACTGGGCACTAGTGCCAGGTGCACTCGCCAGCTGAGGTGGGAGAGGTGGGTCTGCTGGAACCCGCCTTCCCTGTCGTCCTATGTTTTGCATTATGTCAAGACAGTTTGGGTTAGTAACATATAATACCATTCACAATTAGTTGTAACAGCATGCATTAGTATTCCCATTAACCAAACACCCAGATATTCACGCCATTGAACAGCGAGCATAACACATGCATAATTTGAACAGCAATACACAGTCCAACAGCATGCAGGGTTGACTGATGGCAACAGGCCATCAGGTTTGGATGTATGAACAGGGCAGATGCATCAACGGACATGCAAATATTTATGACCCAACAGGACAAATGTCCAGGGATGTTAATTGTGATTGCACATACCATTTTCACGTGGAATGGGTTATATGTGGTTATAGGGTGGGGTGAAGAAAATAATATTAACACCTTCGAATACCAATACATATGCTGTACATTTCTAATAGCTGCACATATATACACACTACTGTTCTAACTATAGTTTCCTATATGATAACTACTTCAATTTGGTGATAGGACTGTTACTGCTACATCAGTATACATTTTATTGTTCTTCATACACATTCATATCTGGCTTTGTTCAGCTACATCATCCTGCTACATTTGCTTTATATAGCTATAGACAACTGTGGATGTTTGGTATGTCAGACAATCATACTATCTGCATATTGCAGACTGAGAGCAACATATCCAGATTTTGGGATACACATTCCAGCTGCAGCAACACTTTGAACACATTTCGCGGTTTGGTTTTGCTTCTCACATGCATTTCATTCTGTACTGACTGCAGTATACTTTATTCAGGGGTTATTACTACTTTATTGGTGGATTCATAACACTTTCTCACACTCTCTCACTTGTTTTCATTTTACTATTCAGGATGGTACTTACTTCTAGGCTTTATTGACATGTTTTACCTGTGGTTATTACAATCCTTTCCAGCAGTCTCACTTATGTCATGTTTCAGTATTTCAACAGGGGTATATTTCACACATGTGATTTGCTCATCTTCTGCAGCTGTACTTTTCAGCCTGCTGCAGGTTGTGTACTATTATATTACAGGTGGGGCTTCTTTATTTCAGACTTTATTTCAGACATTTTCATTTTTCTGTTTGGATTACAGACTGCAACACACTTTTGTAATCAAGCAATACTTGCAAACACTCTTACACTTGTTACTTGCACATTCTATTACTTAGTGACTACACTGCACTCTTTTGCTAACTGTCATACTTTTATATTTCTGTACAGTTACTGGGAGAGGATTACTGACCTGCCTGGTGGCGCAACCACACCAGCCTATCGCCATAGGCTCTGCGGTTCACAGAACGGACACCTGCAGCTGTAATATAAATGAAGTAATATTGAAATACACATCTCCATAATATCAGCTAGTTTAATTTCTTACATACATAATTACATGTAACTTACTCAGTAGTGGGGTGTTGGGCATTTACCGGGCCTCCTGGATCCAAAGGTTCAGTTGGTCCTGCCTGCGTCTCTTCAGGTCCGCATGGTGGTGACAAACCTGCTCACCAGTCCTTGGAATCCCTGTGGCACTGGTGAGATCATGAGCCAACCGGTCCCACGCCTCAGCCCTATATGCTCCCCACAGGACCTGGCCCTGCATGAGTTTGGCCTCATGATTGTGGACTAGGAGCCAGACCATGTATCTGAACTCCTCAATGCCCCACCTCTGTGCTCGAAAGCAACTACCCTCACCTACTCCTGTCATTCTGGCTGCATGTCAGTTCTACAATCATTTATGCTGTGTATTCCCTCCTATGTGGCTTATATAGGCCGTTTTTCCCGCACATATCTGTGATTGGCCATTTTGGAATTGTATCAACTTCACAAAACCTGCTTTGTCATGCTCCACTTTGTATTCATTCCTATATATTTGCTATTACTGCATTTATAGGTACTGCTGTCATGGCTTAGTGGTTCAGTACCTTGACTATGGTGTATAGTAACCTGGGTTCGAACCTGACCACTGCTTTTTATTTTTTATGACTGTCTGAACAGGCTGAGGTATGTGTCTGTGTAAAGGCAGTTTTGATACAGCTTGCTCAACGTTGCCCGTTGGTTAGCTTGTTGGCGTGGTGTGCAGCTCCGCGCAAATGGGGTACGCTGGTTTACGCCTCATTTGGCTATCAGCATGCATATTACGCTCAGCTCACCTAGAGGCACACAGTTTCAGCATGTTAAACCACTGCTCACCTACGGGCACTCATTTTGCACCTGTTAAACCACTGCTCACCTACGGGCACTCATTTTGCACCTGTTAAACCACTGCTCACCTACGGGCAGATGCACTCACCTTGTTAAACTGTAGCACAGCTAAAGGCACATCTGGCATTTTTTATTATTTTGTTATCTCACATTTCTTCAAAATAAATGGACTATTTCATTACATTTTAAATGAACTATGATTTTATATATGTACATGTTTGTCAGGGACTTGTTTCGTGCTTATTTTACTAAAGATAAAAATTGGTGTTGTGGGGGCTCGAACCATAAATGCCTGCTCTTTAGCCGACGTCTCTACCGCTACGCTATTGCTTCTTGGCTTACTTTGCATATTTAGTTCTTATATCCTTTTCCACTGACTGCTAACTGTGGCTAAGCTACGGGCATGCCCGCGCAAACGAGCGCACTCACAGGCAAACATCTTTACGATTTAAAAAAAATATATAAGATGTTCATTTATATATTTTATGTTCATAGTCTGTGGGGGCATGTGCTGTGTTGTGTTTATTCACATTTCCATGGCCTCTGTAGTGGGTGTTTACTTTGGGCAATTTTACTCTTCTGGGGGCGTGTCTGCTTGCAGGGCTCGGCCTACGGACATGCCCCCTACTGTCTTCCATGGACCGTGTTAGCCTTCGGTGTGATTCAGCATGCCCTCATGCATATGCATGACATGCTGACGTCACACCGTTTAACTGCAGCCTCCGTGTAAGCCATGTATCTCTTACACGGAGGCTTCGTGAATCCTGCCCGTTATGTTGAACATAATCTAAATTGTTAAGAAATGGCCAAGCCAAGACAATTTGCTGAAGTGCTTCTTGAATAAATTGGGAGAAGTATAGTTTATTGGTTTACTTATTTATTTATTTACTAGGATGATCCGAATGAGTAGAGACCATATTCAGTGGAGGCCGGGGGGGGGGGGGTAATGTGTCACAATTTCTACAAAACAATAAAGTTTTTACAACACAATTTTTCAAACAGTTGTACAGCAGGACATTAGCAAAAAAAAAAAAATCAACAATTTATGAATGCATACATTCAGCAAAATTTAACAATAACAAGTGCACCTTTCATAGAATGATTTTAGACCACAAGCAGAATAAGTTAGGTAGCAGCTTGGATATAAAATAGCCAGTGGAGATGTAGCAATGAGAGAGAAAGCAAAGAATATCAGCATAGGTTAATAGAAAAGCTGGAATAGTTAATATAGGATTAAAGACTGCATCTATAAACATGTTAATTGAAAAAATATATATATGAGTAAGCATAAACATGCATTATATACAGAGTGGTATGAGATCTGACATGCTGAAAGAATCACAGTGAAAGCAGCATTAGAACACGCTATGCAGGTAGAAGTTGACTAGGAAGAGGCTAAGTTATCTGATCAGAGACAGAGAGCAAGTTGCATTTTGCTTGAGTCTTTTAACAAGCTTTAAGTTTTTATTTGTTAATGTCTGTATTGCCAGCCTTGTATCGGTTTTACACCTTCTATATCTGTCTCACAAAACAAGCATCTCACTTTTATGGCTATCAGGTATTATGGAATGCTTTAAAGCTTTACTTTTAAACTGCCAAAACTACTTGCTACACTGTAGCAAGCAGTTTGCTACAGTTAAGACCATACATGGAGTGCTAGAGCTCTCAGATTTGACTGCAAATGCAATACTAGCTTTTAAAAAGGTCTGGATTGGCTGATCGCACCCCTCCCCCCAACACCTTGCACCAGGGGCAACTGTGCCTCTTGCCCTGCCCTAGCCACAGGCTGGTCTCTGGCATAGTTATTCCCATATTCATCTTGGTCTTTTTTAATTTTTGTTTTCCTATCCTGTTCTGTTTTATGGATAAATACAATGGAACTGAAACGGTACTAAGGTGAGCAGTTTTATAAAAGTGTAATCTGCAGCAGTATTTTAGGACTACATACTATGGATTCGATTATGAGCAAGTTTCAATTGTTTAAGAAAAGTTGTGAATGACTACACATAACTTGGGTATAATACAGTTATGTTTTCTTTCTTTCTTTCTTTTTGTACTTGTTGCAGATCCATGTAAGGTTTCAGCAACGTTTGATCTTGGCAGTAATGTAAATAAATAGTGTTACTTCTATCTCATTTTGAGTGTCCCCCAAAAAGAGGGCACCATTGTAAGCATGTATTATAATAATATAAATCCATATCCACCTGGAACTAAACTGTGTCCAGATATATGATCTTTGTTAGTACTATCTAAATAAATTAAAATTGTTGTCAAACAAATGTAGGCTTGATGGTTTTGAACACTTTGTGTTCTCCCTCCTATACCATCAAACTGACACCACTGCAGAGTAATTTGTTTGGTCGTGGCAAATCATCCTGGAAATCTCAGAGTTGTGGGTAAAATTTTGTGTGTGTTTTTAAGTAGCTGTGTATTATTCTTTAATTTATTAGTCTTAATAGGTAGACACTGGGATGGTATCTACAAATAAGATACTGTCAGAGAGAAAGCAACAGGAATACAGCAACATGTTTAGAATTTAATCATCTGTTCAAGGACCATTTCACTAGGACCTATTCAGTCTCTACAGCTGATCAAACTCATCTTTCAGACTTTGGAAATTATGAGTTTCTCCAAGGTTTTGTTATCTTATAGTTGGTTTTAATTAAGTCACGAAAAAAAGGTCTTCTCTGAATGATTTATGAAGCCCCAGAGAAATAATAAAATTCAAAGCAGTATTCAACTTATTTGCTGTAACAGAAATGAATTAGCTTTGAGAAAATGGTCATTTAATGAATATACCATATCCACATACTGACTGAATGTTTATTTGACAATGAAAAGTTCTTGTTACATACTACAATGTACTGCGGAAATAGCTTCTCTGGCTTCATTTTAAATAAGAAAAGACAATTTAGGGTAATCTGCAGAAGTGCTTGCATTCCATTGTTTGGAATGTATTGCAGTACTTCAGCAAAAGGACAGGGACAACAGTAAATATTATATGAAGGCTCCTTAAATGTGCTTTGCTGGCTTTTGTCAGACTCCTCACGTATTCCATTTTGTTTGCTCAGTGTAGCAGTATCAAATGCGTAGTGCACTAATTGCTGCATTCTAAGGTTCATGCTTCTCTGACTCTCTAATAATCTAATTCATAAGTTCTCAGAAAGTAATCCAGTGATCCACTGTTAGCCATAGAAATGTCTCTATGCCTCCTCTGATATCAAAAAATATGTCAGCATTTAAAAAATAAAGATACAAAAAATACTCCATTGAATGGAAACAGAACACCCTGCACACACACACACACACACACACACACACACACACACACACACACACACACACACACACACACACACACACACACACACACACACATTCAAACACAATGCAAGCAAACAAGATTTGGCTTACTATATAATTCCTTTAACACCAGTTTATAGACTTGCAGTTAAATTCACATATATTGTATTATTATTATCTTTCCTTATTTGGCCAGTCTCCACTTATAAAAAGTTTAATATAGCTCAGGTTGTAAGCGCACACTATTTTTAGACAAGATGGGCCTCCACTGAAATATACCCAGGCCTTACTAGGAAGAGTGGCCTCACCATTAAAAAAAACACTAATCAAATATAAACTAGCTGAAGGATGATGCCTTAACAGCTCCTTACTTGCTATAATGCACCTTCATGGAATGTTTATTTATTTATTTATTTATTTTACATTTGTTGACCGGGAAAATCTTACTGGATAAATGTCCATTTTCAGTGGAGGCCCGGGGAGAAAAGCTCCAGAGTTTGTAAATATACAAAGTCAAGCAAACACATATAGAGTCATTTAACAAATACAGCGCCCAAGTACAAAAACATAACATATTAGAAGTCTATAGAGAAAAAAAAAATTAGTCATTATAACAGCTAACGACAGCCTAGAAGTGTCATTAAGCTTGTATATGAGCTCATCCCTGATGCAGATTTACTGGTAGTAAGAGCTCCTAATACTGCAACTAGTCAGTCGGATGCCCACTTGAGCTAAAAGTGCAAACATTTAAGCAAATTGCAGCAACTCTGAATTACAGAAAGGCATTTCAAGAGCATTATTAACTCCTATTTTTTTCTTTAAAACTACATTTTCCATGGCTATGCCTGCACATTCAGTACACTTTTCAGTAATATAGTGATAATGACACATGACATTCTGCATTTCTTTGTGAGATTGCATATTGCTCTGAAAGCTAGATTTTTAGAGCTAAGCATTTTTGAGTCTCAGTTCTGAAGCATGTAATGCCTTACTTCTGTAGCCTGTTTGGTTCACTATTAAAGTGTTAAATGACACGCTAAAGTGATTAGCAGGCAACTGCTTAGTGACATGATATAAGTCAGTTTGGTTTGTACAGTATAAGAAAATAAAAGCTATGTAACTTAGAGTGTGAATGATACTGACTGCGTGCTTATGTACAGCTTGTGGCATGTCTGCTTTTGACATTTCTATGAAATGATCAAAGCAAAACAATCAGTGTAGCCTCACAGCAAATATTTGACTTTCAGGGCAGAAGCTTCGACGAGAGCATTCATGTTCAATCTCACTGACATTTTGCTTCTGTTAGGGCTATAAGATGACTGCAAACAGGATTAAAAATGTTACTTTGATTTAGTTCTGTGAGATGAAGGCGTGTCAGAGTCAGTGAATGCTCAAGTTAATGCAATTTATTTAATGGATGCTATGCCTGTTTTGCAGAGTTGCAGTGGCATCTGTCCTACAGCTATTTATATTCAGGATGCAGTTTCAGAAAAATAACCTTCTAGTATGGATTAAAGCACCCAAGAGAGCACATTTTACTACTCTGCTGGAGAATACTTTATCCTCTTTTCATTTTAACATAAAAACGACAATATACAGAAATTTGCAGAAGTACATTGTGATGCACTGATGTAAGTACATTACAGAGTACTAGTGTTTGCATAAAAATTATTTAAGAAAGGCCTGTTGGCTAAAGTAACTAATTAAATTTAAACCGTGACATTTTATGATGGCCACAGGTATAATTTTTCTTGCCATCTCTTCTAAATATTTTTATGTGTTTGCCTAACATTTGCTTTTTCTACTGGTATATGGGCCTCTATGATTTATTTGGCATTGGTTCCATTACTTCACTAGGGCTATGTTCATCACGGTTCTCCCCTCTCTAGAACAACTCAATTCCTGACTTTACTCCAGAAATTTTGATTGATATTTTTATGTAAATGCCTACTCAAATATCAATATGTATTACATCCCTGATGCTTGAAGAAAAAAGTAACAAACCTTTTTAAATATAAGTTCACTTTCAGAATATCAATTCAGTTCCAGATTTTTCATGAAAAAGAAATGCTTTCTTTCAAACCGTGGATTAAATTGGGGAAATACCTCAGCTGGTGGTGGTTTATGTGAATGTTAAGGATAGTATTGCATATAATAAAAAAGAATTTGGGAATTTACTTGACATTCTTGATAAGTTACTCCCATTTAGAAAAATACAACTTTAGTGATCCTATGAAAATGTGTTATAGGCCTAATGGGAATAACCATGTTAGTAAATTGAACAAATAAAAATATATACATTTTTTCATTGTTTACTACAGTGTAAGACATTGCTTGAAGGTGGCGAGCTAAAAAAATTACATTTTTCACTATCAGGATATGTTCTTGCTGTTAAGATTTCAAAAGTTTGTGTTGTCCCTGATGAGTTACTTTCAGTTTTTAATGTTAAAATGCCCTTTTCATTCCTGCTTCTGAGAGCTACTGATTCATCACTGCTGAGTGATTTCTGACCCCGTTGTTAGCTAAATGAAAAAAAAAACTAGAAAGTTTTCTAACTGCCATAGTTTTCTTGTATCTGCTTTGAATACTTATAGGTTCATAGGTTCATACTAGGCTATCTGTCCTTGTGTGTTTGGCTTTTGCCACCCATTTTAAATTAATTTTGCTATGCCCTTTTTCGAGGTTAGTATACTGTGCCTCTGTCTAACAGTGACACAGAAGTGATACCCGGGGTAAACCTACGTTCTCCCATCCACTCATCAAGATTCCTCTTGAAGAGAGTCAATGAGGGACTCTGCCTAACCTGGACTGGGATTTTATTACAGAGTGAAGGGAGCCTCTGGGTTATGAATCTGTCCCTCCAGCATGTCCTATTTATTTCAGTGCTGAGGTTTAAATCTCTCGAGCACGTAGCTCGATGGAATTTGGATTTTCTGAGGTGCAGCATGTCCATTAATTCCGGGTTGGACATGGCTTTATACGTCAGGCACAGATCGCCTCTGAGCAGGCGGTATGCCACTGAGTAGAGCTGGAGTTTCTTTAACCGGGCAGCATATGGCATCTGTTTGAGTACTTTGATCCTCTTGGTGAGGTACTTTTGGGGTCTTTCCAGTTGCTGCAGGTGTCTGGTAAGGTACATCCCAAAAGGGGCATTGTACTCAATTATGGGCCTGATGAGGGATGAGTAAAGAGGCACGATGACCTCCCCTGATCTAGATGTGAATCCCTTCATGATTAGGTGGGCTATATAAAATGTTTTTCTAACCACTTTGGCCACGTGGTTGTCAGATGAGAGATTGCTATTAACTTGGGTCCCCAGGTCCCTAATTACTTCTTCTGTACTTAATGGATTACCACCTATGTGGTAATTTGTGGACACTTTGTTTTTGCCAAAGGGAATGACTATACAATTTTTGGCATTTAGCTTGAGGCCATGCCTCTGGCACCAGTTGTCTGTTTCTATGAGGCCCTTTTGGAGGATGCTTGTGTCGGCTGGAGAGTCGATTATGGTGCCCAGTTTGCAGTCATCTGCGAACTTGGTCAGCCACAGTCCTTCCGTGTTGGCCTGTACCTCAGAGAAATATATACCGAACAAGAGAGGTCCCAGGAATGAGCCTTGTGGGATGCCACTTGTAACTGGTTTGGAGTCCGACATGGCTCCAACAATTCTAACCATGTGGGTTCTGTCCTTGAGTCAGTTTGCAACCCATCTAGTGACATAGGGGTTTATATTTAAGCTGGTGAGCTTATCTATAATGCCCGAGTGGGGTATTGTATCGAAGGCTTTTGCGAGGTCCAGGTAGGCTGTGTGGACCACCTTCCCCTCATCAATGGCCTTGGTGACTGTTTCAAAGAAATCAACCAGGTTTAAGAGGCAGGATCTGCCCTTAACAAAGCCGAACTGGGTAGGATCCAGTGTCTGTAGGTCCCCAATATCTTTATTTATGAGGTCCATGATGATCCTTTCCATAGCTTTGCAGACCAAGCTAGTCAGGCTTATGGGGCGATAGTTTCCAGGATCCAATGAGGCACCACCTTTGTGGAGAGGGACCACTGTTGCTGTACGCCACTCTTTGGGTACATATCCTGTAGTAAGGCTGAGAATGAACAGTAGTTTTATGTTTGGGTTTAGCTCTTCTTGGAGTTCATGTAGGACGCAGCCTGGGACACTGTCTGGTCCCACTGATGCTGTGTTTTTTGCTTTGGAGAGGGCAGCTCTTACCTGAGCATCTGAGATGTCAGGGGGGCAGCACTCTGCTGGGATAGATATTTGCCCTTTTGGTGGGGAGGGGGGGGAGAAGTTTGCGCTGAACCTGTCAGCTAGGATGTTGGCAATGTCTGTGGGTTTGGTGTATTTTTTGTCATTTTGGACTAATTCTGAGCATATCTGGGAATTCCCACCCAGGTTCCTAACATAACTAAAGAAAACCTTGTGATTATCCTTAGTGTCCTGAGCAATTTTTCTCTCGAAGCTGGCCTTAGACGATTTTATGAGTGCCCATAGTTTTTTGCTAATACTGATCAGAGATGCCTTCCCTTTTTGGGATTTTGCTCTATCATGTAGTAGCTTCCTCCTTCTAGTGTATAGTTTGTTTATGGCTGGGGTCCACCAGTCAGGACATCTGCCTTTGGAGGATTGGGTCTTGGTTTTATTTGGGATTGCATGATCCATGCATTCCTGAAGGTGTTCATAGAATGTGTTTATAAAGGATTCTGCAGTCTGGGCTGTATTTTCCACAGGCCCGGGGGCTTTGAAGGATTCCACCTTGGTTTTGAGGAGTGTGAAATTTGCTTTAGAGAAGTTTTTCACTGTGGTTTTCAGGGCAGAGGGTGGAGTCGGGATGTGAATATCCAGTGAGATTAGTTTATGGTCTGATCTTACCAGTGAGGGATACACTTCTGGTCTGGAGCATAGAGTCCCCATGTTGGTGATGATCAGGTCCAGTATGTTTTCCCCTCTTGTGGGAGTGGTAACAAGTTGTTCCATAGCATTTCAGTTTATAAATTCTAGGAACCTTTGGGCTAGGGTGTTGGAGCTAGAGTAATGCTCCCAGTCTATGTTTGGGTAGTTGAAGTCACGCAATATAATGGTGTTTGGAGAGACCTTCATATTTTCCAGTGTTCTCAGGAAGGCCGAGTGGGGTTCCTGGGTTTGGGAGGGTGGTCTGTAGCAGGCTATAAACTGGAAGGCAGTTTTACCCACTGTTAGTTGCACATGGATAATCTCTGATGCTTCGTGCTGAGCCACCAACCTGGAGGTGTGGGTATCTTTGACGAATATTGATACTCCCCCTCCTTTTGTGGTTCGGTCCAAGTTTTGGGGCCGAAAAGCATGGTATGAGGTATAACCTGGTAGTGCTGGGGTGCTCTCGGGAGCCTTGAACCAGGTTTCTGTTACTGCATAGATATCGATGTTCTCCATGCTAAGGAGAGTTTTGAGCGCAATGCATCTTGAGGTTTAGACTTCTAGCATTGAGTAGCATTACTCTTAGTTTCTTATCCCTTGTGATACCTATGGAGGTGGGTTTGTCTTTTTAGCTTTGCCTAAAAAAGGCACTATGGGGGTAGCAAGAGCCTTTGCCAATATCTGAAAGCCCAGGGGTGACAGGTGCAAGCCGTCCTTAGCGAAGCATCGTGGCTTGTCGAGCATGTCATCCCAGGCTGACAGGCATTGGATCCCCTTTGAATGACACCAATACTTAAGCCATTTGTTGAAATTGATCATCTTGTCTTCATATTGTGGCATCATTCTTGGTGAGGGTAAGATGCTACTCAAGGTCAGGGTCATACCGGCCTGAGCTACATGCTCAGAGAGCTCCTCTATGTCTCTTTTCATGTAGTCCAGTGAGGTACTTCTCAGGTCGTTCACACCAGCAGAGACAATGACTGAGTCATATTTGTACTTGCCTTGGAGTGACCTGAGTGCTTGTGTTATGTGGCAGATCCTAATGCCTGACAGGCAGCTCACCGTGACCTTCTCCTTGTTCAGCCTGGTGAGCGGGACGTCAGTGTGCCTGATGATAGAGTCACCTATTACAAGTGTATCAGGTATGCTGTTTAGCCTTAAGGGCTGTGACTGTTCGGCACACTGGCTTTGTGAGCTATGTGTTGCATGAGTTTTGTTTTGGGGTAGCGGTTGCTTGGGTGTCTGCTTTGGAGGTCTCTGCTGCTTAGGCAGATTTTTATTTAGAGCCTCCGAGTATGTTTTTGTGTGTTTATGTGTTTGGTTTGCTGTCGTGGTAGGTCTATGTGAGACTGGAATTGTAGTGAGTGTGGTTTCCTTCTCCTCCTGACTGGTTTCGCCAGTAGTGAGTTGAGAGAGATTAGCCTCCAGTATGGCTATATGGTTGCATCTCTCACATGTGTTGGAATTTGTTGGGAGGAGGAGAGGATTGTCTGTGTACATGAAGCAGTTGTAACATTGCCTCAAGATTCCCAGATTCACCAGCTGGACCGGAGAGGAGATTGACAACTGACCTTTGGACATGCTAGAATAGTATTGGGAATTCCTTTATAATTGAAAAAAAAGGGCCAATGGGGAACAAGGTACTCAAGAGGAGTTTGTGAGGGTGTACTGCTTTTAATTTTTTAGTGCTGACTTATATAATTGCTTTAGTGAGCAAGTGCCAGGTATCTTAAATGCAATGTGTTACAGGTAACTTAAATGCAAAAACGACAAACAGTAACTTTCTTTCAAGTGAAACAAGGAAATAAGTACAGTAAGCAATGCAGATATCACTAGGGATCCACAGAAGCGCTGAAAAGCCGCATTTTACGTGGAATTAGCGTTTCAGGGAAATAACAAGCAAACAAACAAAGCTAGATTCAGCAGGCCTGGATCTAGTCTATGCTACAGCAAACAAGGTGTACCAATTTCAGTAAGAAACAGTTCAAATATGCAGGCACTATAAGCCTTTAACCAGAAATTCCCAGCTCAGAAGGGCAGAGTCCAGCCTCTCCTCCCACAAGAGTGCAGACCACGAACCTTCTTAATGTAAAATAACTGGCCTGAAGCCCAAGTGCTTAAACCAGAACTAATACACTTTTAGAATAATAGACACTGAGCCCTCAATCAGCAGTTCCCAACTTAGAAGGATGTAAGCTACCTGTCCTGCCACCACAGTGCAGGCCACAAACCTTGATAGGTTTTTAGACTGTTGGACAGATGTTAGCTGTGCAGTTATATACACATAGTAAATACAATTGCTTTCTGCCATCAGCAGTGCCATAATATGCCCATGTATGAGCATGTGTGTGTGTGTGTGTGTATGTGTGTGTGTGTGTGTGTGTGTGTGTGTGTGTGTGTGTGTGTTTGTGTGTGTGTGTGTGTGTGTGTGTGTGTGTGTGTGTGTGTGTGTGTGTGTGTGTGTGTGTGTGTGTGTGTGTGTGTGTGTGTGTGTCTGTGTGTGTCTGTGTTCTTTTACAAGCCTGTATGTATATATGTTGGTGTCTGGTAAATTCCCCTGTTATATATTGCCTGTTTTTCTACACTGTTAAGAGACTCCTCACCACATAAATTCATCCTTATTCGTATCAATATTTTCCACAGCTATACTCTTAAACACCCAGATGTCTCAAAATTGTTTATAAGCCTACAGAAGGAAAATACATTGTTTATAAGCCTACATCTAAAAATAATCTATTAATCTACAGTTCATCTTCCACTTTTTATAAATAATCCCTCCCTACTTCCGATTGTAACTGCATTCTCATCCTCTTTCCTTCAAAACCTTCTATTGCTTACATTTTGGAAACGTTTCTCCTACACTTCCTCATACTAGTACATCTTCTCTTACTTGCACATTTAATGTCCTACCAACATCCATTACCCTCACAATTCCAACAAAACTCTTATATTCTTTCATGCAAGTGAAATACATCTAAACCTCATCTTCCAATCACACCCTTTGTCCTACTGTTTAATTACTATTATTCAAAGAAACAGCAATTTACTCACAAACTGGGCATTAAACATATAATCAAGCAAAGAAATGCCTCTACAGATACCATCATACCTCAGCAACCATAAAACTTAGAGGTGATCCACCCAAACCCAGGCCCAACTCAGGCTATTCAGGCACCAAACGGCATATAACCATCGACTGATTTATTGTTACCACCTCATTGACAGTCCCATCCTAGCCTTCATATATACCATACCAGCTTAAAAAGTATTTATAACAAATTTCCTGAAATGCATGCATGGATAGCAGTACACTCTACAGATAATTAATTGCTACAGAAACCTGGCTATCCTAAGGAAACAAAAAAAAGCTGGCAGTGTCAATATTTTCTACAAACATACGCTGTATATACATATCCTATCAGCTTTCTCTAACTCAGAAATCCTGTTAACCACACTAAAATGAAACACTCACAAGACAATAGCAATCATCGATATATACATACCCCAGGGTAGCAGTGCTAAAATACTGGAAGATATTCCCTGCTGAGTCTCCTCAAAAATCTCTCATGAAACCATAATATCAGATGATATTAATATGTATTGGCAAACCATATAATCAGAAAATCCAACCAATGATATCTTTACCAGTTCACCCAAGTTATAGACATATCAACTAGATATAATAAATCCACAGCCAGAAAAATCAACCCTCAACTGAATCCTAACATCCCCTCCAAACAAAATATCATCTTATGGAACTCTTTCAGACAGCCTAAGTGATCATGTAACAATCTACACCATAAGGTTCCAAAGCAACATTCCCAAAACACATCATTAATACCTGGTAAGAAAACGTACATATTTTCATGAAGACCCTTTTATTAATACGCTATATCTTCTTAAGTGGGAGTCACTAAAGACTCCTCCCTAGATAATGAGGAAGTTAGTGATTGGCATGATGGATTAGGTATTTACCTCAAAGACAGACGTTACAGGGTTTGGTTCTTGGAAAGCATGGCTAGGCTTAAAAAGCCCCACCAGGGTCATTAGCCTAATAAGCATCTGTGAACCTATGAACCTATGATACTGTCTCTGAGATCAACATTCCACAAGCTGAATATCTTAAAATAGCAGCTGAGGCTTTTGTATATCTAGCTTCAATTCTGATAAATTGATCCATATCTGAAAATAATGTCCCTCATTTTAGAAAAAGTAATATTCATTATTCCAGTGCACAAGGGTAGAATCAGTACAGATATTTTAAACTGTAGGCCAATTGCCATCTTAACATCCCATTCAAAAATATTAGAAAACTGTATTCCTATGCAGCTTCTCAACTGATAGATAACCAGCATCCATCTTCAGCTCAACATGGTTTCTAACTTCATCACAGCACAACTACTTTTCCATTGAATTTTAATAATGTCATCACCAACAGAAATACTGGAAGCCTAGTCTCCACCATATTTCGAGACTTATCATAAGCTGTAGATACTGTTTGCCACCAGAAATCCTTACATTAACTTTCATCCATATGACGCACCATCTATTTACAGCAATGGTTCCATAATTGTCTCTCAACAGAATGCAAGCAGTGAAATGGAAAAACAATCTGTCCATCTTTTTGTCTGTAACTACTGGTGTTCCATAAGGACCTATATCATTTTCAAAATATTCATTGATGACCTCTACACTGCTCTAAACCTGCTACCCTAGTTCAGTAATCTGATGATTCAACCCTAATCTGCTCTGCCAAACCTTTCTCTGGACTTCAAGATCTTACACAATTCTTATCAATCGAAACATGACTAAATAATTTACAACTACTGTTAAACCCTAAAATAGCTAAATTACTGCTCATTACCCCAAAAGTCATCTCCACTGAAACAACAGTATTCACTATCATTTCTACCAACAGCACCATGATAAAAAAGTCAACAACATAAAATTACTGAATAAATGGTCCAGACAGCAGCAGGAAACAGCTAAATCAGTAATTTATTATAAAATTCACACAAGCACTTCCACCCTGCCTCAAATGCAGGGCTTTTTCAAGTGAAGTCCTGCATTTGAGGCAGGGTGAAAGTGCTTATGTGAATTTTATAATAAATAACTGAGCCCTGCATTTGAGGCAGGGTAAAAGTGCTTGTGTGAATTTTATAATAAATTACTGATTTAGCTGTTTCCTGCTGCTGCCTGGACCGTTTATTCATTTACTAGTCTTGGTTGTATGGTCTTCTGCCTACTTTAACATAAAATTACTGGGTGTCATCATAGACGACCAGTTGAAATTTAACCAGTGTCCATGTATTACACGTGTTTCATTGAAAAACTAGGTACACTATACAATGTAAAAACTTACTTGACTGACATAGCCAAAATATATGTAGCTTTTACTTTCTTACTGTTATCTCCTTTCTATGCTTCCTCTATCATCACTAATCGTCAAGTCTC
The DNA here is from genome assembly GCF_019279795.1 of Protopterus annectens. Taxonomy (NCBI): domain Eukaryota; kingdom Metazoa; phylum Chordata; order Ceratodontiformes; family Protopteridae; genus Protopterus; species Protopterus annectens. Next base: position 233,010,070 of record NC_056726.1, on the reverse strand, counting down.
ACAACTGTCCCAACATGAGTGATGTTATAATAAAATAGCCAAATCTGCAGTAAAGTATTTACAATAAAAAATACCACTGCCTAGCTCTCAGAGAATTGAACTGGTTAGAACTTTAACTATGCAATGCAAACACAGTCCTTTATAACTTAATACGACAATACTCTCCAAATAGAATTTTATGCTGTAGGCAAAAAAAAAAAAAAAAATTCATTATAACATGATCTAATACTGCACATGGCTCTTTATATTCAAATAGTGTAGCTAAACTAAGGAAAATGGCTTTTGGTGCCTCTCAGGGCCCACTTCTCTTCTAAGTAGTCTAATTTATAAGGTCCAAAGACAAGGCCACTGCTCCTTTAAGAGTGAAACTATCTTTAAAAGACAACCCTTATGTACTCAGAAGTAAACAGGACAAAAGTTTTACTCTAGTATGCCTTCCATTTAAAACTATTGTAGGTGAGTGAGCCTTCTGTAGACTGGGACCTTACCTGGAACCATCTGCCCACAGACATCAAAAATCTAGAAACCATTAAAAGCTTGAAAGAACCACATAAAGTGCATATGTTTACTGAATCTAGTTGAAAAAGCTATCATGACAATGGTTAGGTAACTTAACTCCTCATATTGTGAATACCAGAACATTTAATAAACTTTTCTCAGCCTCTTAATGTGGCATCTTGTCCACTAATATTTCATATGTATATTGGAGTTCATTATTATATGTGTGATTGCACTGTATTTTATGCACATCTTAGCTTGCATTTTGTATATATCTTTTTTTAATGTACTCTGGATCTTTTAATATTTCTGTATCTGCATTCAGTCTTACTATATTCTGAATTTTGCTATGCACTCATTTTACATATGACATTGTTGACTGAAAGACCAAGATGTATTTTCTGCTCTTTGAGCTCAGGTCATGGCTGGAAATGGTGAATTGACCAGTCCATTTACAGGTGAACAAATAATAAATAAATAACCACATCCCATTCTTACTAAAATCCTTTCAGAATGCAGACTTATTTAAAACACAACTAAAACTTCACCTATCAAATCAATGGATTTGCTCTTGTAGATTTCCAGGATAAATGCCACTGTTAACTTTAGCTTGCCATATCATCAAACCATTTCTTTTCATTCAGAATCCTATCACAACTATTTTTTTTCCAATACCTGAATGGTTTTCCTAGCATCTGTCAGCCATATACATATTTTTAACACTGTTCACCCTCCCACTTCATACATCTAATATAATCTTACGCTATACATATATATATATGTATATATATATATATATATATATATATATATATATATATATATATATATATATATATATATATACATACATATATATGTGTATGTGTGTGTGTGTGTGTGTGTATAAACTTTTCTGTGAACCTATTTTATACCCCAACTCTTACCTACAATATTATAATTTACTGCCCTATCTAGTTTCTTGCCTCACCTCTGTTTATTTGAATTTCAAAACACTAATCACATGATCTATTATCTATTTGACAAACCCACTAATACACCTTTTTAAATGCTCAATATTCACCATTTACTAATGCATAAATATCTTTTATACCATAATAGTTGCCCTTATTTCATATAGATGTAATCTAATTAGTGAATGAATATGTAGTTGTTAATGTATATTATTTAATGTATAATTAAAAATGTTTGCAATATGGTGATGCTTTTCTCCTTGGGGCTCTGTGGAAAATGTTTTTTTGGCTAAACCCAATTGAATAAAGCTTCCAAACAAAAGCAAAATATAAACAAAATAAAAAAAAATATCTTGACTGTCTCATCTGTATTAGAAAATTCTGTTAGGTGGAGAGCACTTTCCCGCTCATTCTTTGATTTGGTTTCTGTGCAAATTAGCATAGTCTTGCCTTCCTTAGTGGTACCTCTTACACTGAGTTCATAATCCTGTTGTTCATCCAAAACTAACCTTTGCAAAGTGACATTCTGAGTATAATCCAGCAGAGATTACACTAACAATCCTTTGGATGCGATACTAAAATGACACCTCATTTGCCTGAGTTGGTGGTATGCAGGTGGATATAAAATATCCCACTGCACTTATTAAAAAGAATAGGGGAAGTTCTTCAGTGCCATGGCCAAATTTCCCATAGTCATTCTGAATACAACCTTGGATCTCTGCTGAAAAGATGACAATGGCCTAATGGTAACGTATTCCATAGACTGGAATGTGTTGAGATGGGAACCTATTCCTCCGGTGAGTCTTGTTTATTTGTTGGTGTAAGTAGAGGTCACCAGTATGAGTGTTTGTTGTTCTGCTGGTGTTATGAAGAAATTAGATATGAGATAGGATTGGGTTGTTAAAAGAGAGAGACATGGGTCACCTGAGAGCAGCCAGTAATCTGCCTGAGTAAAGGAGCATTGTGAAAATCTATAAGGATAGTTGAAGGATTTAAGCCCTCCAATTTTCTGGTTAAAAATCACTGAAGTATTTCCAGTTGAGAGATATGCGTGGATGTGTGCATGCCAAAAGGGGGCATTGTATTCAGTGATGGGTCTGATAAGGAAAATAACTTCTTGGTTTTTTACAAATATTCCCTTGAAAATTAACTGAGCTAGAGAGGAGGATTTTCCAAACTGTGGTGGAAACTTGATAATCGAATGTATGATAAAAAGTTGTCTATGTATGTACCCTAGTCTATAATGAACGTGTCAGTTTGAAGAAGAGTCTTATATCAGGTATCATTTAAATCTACAAAAATACAGTATTCTCTTTGCGTAAGTCTGGAAAGGCCGCCATATTAAAGCAGGCTTCACAGTTTGCTTATAGTTTCAGTAAATGCACATTCAATCAGTGAAAATAACCTTTAGTCAAGAATACTAATAAGAACAGAATGTGCTATACATTTGAGTACAAACACATTTAGTTTGTATGCTACAAGGCTTGGGAACCAAGGCTAAAGTGGCATGTAGAACTTTACAGGGTTTTGGTATTATTAGGAAATACTTCAGACACAGTTAACTTAGTTTGTTTTGGATTGATAGGCAGAAAGCCATGGCAGTGCAATCCTCAGAAGTCCATACAGACACTTGGGTATGAGTGCAAAAGTCTGGTCAAATATCCAGCATTCCAGAATATTAATTATATTATTCAGGAGTAAAGGAATATGAAGAATTTGAATGCAGAGGACTATTTCATTTTATCAGCACTGTTATTGGAGACAATATTTGGATATTGTTGACGTCCACTGTACAAAATAAAGTGTTCTTAACCAAACTACACTGTTTGCAGACTTTATTCTGAAATGTACAAAAAGACTTGGCCTGTAAAGGAGAGACTGGCACCTGATCTGCACAGGTCTGGGTAATTAACAGATAAAAACATTCATTCCAGTTTCTTCCAGTTGTTTATAGTTAATTTCAGTATTCTACATTCATATCAATTCTTTCAGTGGTGAGCCACCATCGATGGGGAGGACAATAGTTAAAGTAAGTCCCAAAACCCCATAACAACCTTGCATCAGCCATCAGACTACATGTGTCCTACAGAACAGCAGTTTCATTTGGAACATCACTTCAGAAAATTTCAAGTAACATCTACAATAACTTCAACAGAGCAACAGTACTTCAGAAAATCTAAGAACTTCAGCAGTGTTACTTCAGAAGATTGCTTCAAAAAAGTCACAAAGAACTTCAGACATTCCAAGATACCACTATAAAAAAACATTATCTAGTTAACAGCAATGTGCTTTACCATCTCCAAAGCACACAATATACTTTCAAATTTCTAGTGTGACTTTACAGAGTCAAGGAGCAAGAAAGAGTTAAAAAGCTGCGAGACACCAGGTCACCTTCTTAAAGCAACTTTAAATTATAAAGTTATGTGAATATTCATTTTACAATGCATTTTCTAGTAAATCATAAGATCATACTAGGTTACTAGGCTATTGGCCCTGATGCCCTTATAAGCCTAACCAAGAGTTTATCCCATGTTTAGACAAATCAGCACCTGATGCCCCTGTCCAGCAGGGACATGGGTGGAATTCAAGGGGTATATTTTGTGTTTCCCATCCAGTTATCCAGGTTGAGCTTAAAAAGGGGTAAAGATGTACTCTGCTTGATGTAGAGAGGGAGTCTATTCCATAGATGGGTTTGTCTCTGGACACAAATCTGTCCTGCCAACAAGTCTTGTTGATGTCACAGACCAAATTGAGGCTGAGCATGTGGGTTACTCGAGTAGAGCTTGACTTGTGGATATGCAGCAGTCCCATCAAGGTGTGGTCTGTGATCACCTTGTATGCCAGACAGAGGTCACCTCGGAGGAGTCTGTATGAAACTGAGTAGAGGGATAGGGCTTTTAGCCTGTCTGTGTATGGTAGCTGTTTGAGGCCCTAGATTCTCCTGGTGAGGAACCTCTGTGGTCTCTCCAGCTGCTGCATGTGCTTTATGAGGTACATGCCGAAAGGGGCACTGTACTCAATAATGGGCCTTATAAGCAAAGAATACAGGAATGTTATACCATTATTTATGAGGAGGGCCATGTAGAAGGCTTTCTGTACAACAGAAGCAACATGGTGGTCAAAAGTCAGGTTGCTATCAACCTGGGTGCCCAAATCCCTCATGACTGAGTGCATGCTTAGGACGTTGTTATTAATGTGATAATTTGTGACACCACACTCCCCAAAGGGGATGATGATGCATTTTTTGGTATTCAGCTTGAGGCCATGTTTCTGACACCAGTCATTTCTCTGAGTGAAACCCTCTTGGAGGATGTCCACATCACTAGAGGAATTGATGACAGCAGCTAGCTTGCAATCATCTGCAAACATGGTCAGCCATAGCCCACTGGTTTTGGCCTGTACTTCAGAAAAGTATATCCCAAATAACACAGGCCCCAAGACCGAACCCTGGGGTATGCCGCTTGTTACAGGTCTACTGCTTGAGGTAGCTTCCCCTATTTTGACTACATAGGTTCTATCAGTGAGCCAGTTTGCTACCCATCTGGCAACATATGGATTAATGCCTAGTTGAGAGAGTTTATCTATTATGCCTGAGTGGGAATAGTGTCAAAGGCTTTAGGCAGGTTAAGGTAGGTGGTGCACACCATCTTCCCCTTGTCCATGGCTTTGATGACTGTCTCAAAGAAGTCAACCAAATTTAGCAGTCATGATCTCCCCTTGACAAAGCCAGACTGTGTGGGATCAAGTTTTGGAGATTGCCAACGTCCTTGTTAATAAGGTCCATGATAATCTATTCCATGGCCTTGCAGATCAGGCTAGTTAGGCTGATGGGTCTATAATTTCCTGGAATGGTGGATGCTCCCCGTTTGTGTAAAAGGATGACAGTGGCTGTCCTCCATTCAGCTGGGATGAAGCCAGTACTGAGACTTTGGGTGCCTAATGGTGCTGCAAGTTTCTGCCTGAGTTCACGTAGGATAAAGCCTGGGATATTATTGGGTCCCATGGAGGCTGTATTTTTTGCCTTTGAGAGAGCAGTGATGACCTGTACCCTAAATATAAGGTGAAAGGGGAAGGTACTGGGGATGTCCTGATTTAATGATGGGGAGACAGAGGGGTAAAGTTTTCGGTGAATCTGTCAGGCAGCAAGTTTGCTATATCTATGACATTTGTATATGTGGTGTCCTTGACCACCAGTTCTGAACAGATCTGTGTGCTTCCTTTGACGTTCCCACTACAGAGACATTGGTTTGACTGACTGCCAAATAAATGACAAAGAGAAGAGGGGCCAGCACTGAAGCACCTCACTTATTACATTCAGAGAGAAACTTGAATTAATTGGGATATGTTGGATAGCCAATTTGCAATCTAGTGGACAGCACAGAGATTTATGTTTACTTTGTATAACTTTTCAGTAATGCCAGCATGTCAGATAGTGTCAAAAGCCTTGCACAAGTTGAGATAAACAGAATTCACAGAGGAACCACTGTCCACAGCCTGTTGTAACCTTTCCATACACATTTACATGGTTCAGGAGACAGGACCAGCCTTTCACAAATCAAATCAATTAGAGTATGGATCACTTAACTTGCCTATGTCTGTATAAATGAGTTCTGTTATGATACATTCCCTGACTTCACGTATTCGACTAGAGATGCTGCTGACCCTACAGATACCTGGGTCTATAGAAGGGTCACCCTTGTGCAAAGGAGTGACAATGGTTGTTCTCCAGACTTCAAGAATAAACCCTGTGGTTTAAGCAGAGGCTCAGATAATGCACACTTGAGAATGCAGCCTGGTACGTTATCTGGCCCCAATTAAACATTATTTTTAGCCTTTGACAAGGATTGTATGAGTTATTCCAAGGTGACTACAAGGGAAACTACATTTCATGGATACTGGATGAAACAAAGTGGGTAGGTGGGGTAAAGTTAGCACAGAATTTGTCTGCTGACATATTGGCTATATCCTTAAGACTGGACTGTGTGCTATTATTATGGACAAGTTCAGTGCAGTGATGAACATTATTCCTTAATTTCCTGACAGAGCTGAATAAATATTTGTAGTTTCCTTTGGAATCTGTATTGACTTTAAGTTTTTGGTTTGCTTTACAGTTTCTAGTACTGTTCTTAGATTCCTTGCTACCATGTTTCAGTGAGGTCTTCAGATAGGAGCTGGGGAGTTCTTACAATTTTTCATTTTGTTTCCCTTTTCTTATACAGTTGATTAATATAGGAGTTTCCACTAGGGAAATGTATTCTTGTATTAACCATTATATTTACAACAGATGGGTACTGGCATTTCTATGCAGCTGTCCAGATGCTGCCAAGAATTAAAAGTGAATGTGGAAGCCCTCTCAGTAGCTGGGTCCACTTGCAGGCAGTTGTTTGAAATTTTTCATATAGATCTTCTGCAAGTTGGAGTAGGGTTGCCCTGGAAAAGTTCCTAAATATGGATTCATTTGGCAGTGTGGTGGTACCAATAAGTCTGAGAGAGTTGGTACCTGATTTGTGGTGAGATTTAACCAAGGATGTGGAGATACATGGCGGACACAGAGATTATGGATACAGATGGTGGCTAGGTCAGTAAGGGCCGGGTCAAGGATACTAGCGGTTCTACTGGATAGTTTAACAATTTGTTCCAGTGCACTGATACTGACAAATTCTAGGAAATGCTGATTATATCAATTTTTGGGGGGTTATTGAAGTTCCCCTTTCAAGAATGTATTTTGATATTTAGCCCCTAAATGATATTAAGGTACACCAAGTTATTGGTGCGATGTGGGCCTTAGCTGCTTAACTATGTATTAGTACTAAGACTGGGTCAGTGTTCTGAGAAAAGGGCTGCATAATGTTGTGCTATATGCAGCATTTATGTTAGTGAGCTGTACAGAAAGGGGTATACTAGTTCAGTTCACATAAGCAACATGACCAGAAAAGTAATGAAATGTGCACCAATCCACTAGTATTTAGACATGCAATGAGGTGCCTCACTGATGCAGCTCAAGTACTGTGTGCAGCTCACAGAGTGACAGTCCAGCAAAGTAACAAATAAAGCACTACTGACTTCCCTATGTTTAAGCAGTGGGGATGTCCACCAGCACCCCCCACACACATCCTGCAAATTAAATATACCAACTCCAAGATTGTACTGCAGTGGAGGAAAGGTAAATTTCCCAATCCCCAATGTACCGCAGTCTCCATAACAGATGTCTGAATGCTTTCTAAAAATTGTATCTGTCCCTTCCCAGAGCACTTACATACTGCCAACACAAATGCATCCACTCCTACTCACTTTTTCTGGCAGCACAACAGCACTCACACAATTTACTTACAAAACACATTAATCCTATTCTCAGCAATGAAATCTTGCTTACGCTTTACTTCACAAGTTTTATAAAACAAGCTCACAAATTTCCTTCACCACTACATATGCTGTCCACCATGTATATTTACTACAATGTATGACTTCTTAAAGGAATACTGCACTACTGAAACACAACAGAATACCTACATTCACAGATATGATATTATCATACTCAATATTCTGAACTTTCAGTATTTTAAAAAGTCAATCTTCTAGTCTTAACCTTCCGATCTACGGTAATATGACATTTCGTAATTTCAAAGTAGACCCATCTCTCTCTCTCTCTCTGTATATATATATATATATATATATATATATATATATATATGCACAAACACGCACACACACACACACACACACACACACACACACACACACATATATATATATATATATATATATATATATATATAAAATCATAGGAGATTACTAGACTATCGACCCAGTGGTCATTTTAAGCCTGGCCGTCTCAACCCAATGTAATACAGTAGAAGAACTAGTCAATACCCAAGATTGCATTTAGTGATGACTGCCCATGTCCAGGAGGGGTGTGAGTGCTATCCCTGGTAAGTATTTACAGTACTCCATCCGTTCTTCCAGGGTCCTTTTGGACAGTGTCATACAGATGCTCCATTTTACATGAATAAGTAACCTGTTCCAAAGATTTGGCAGTTGATGGGAGATAAAACTGTTCATCCCGCAAGTCCTATTTAAGTCACAGGTCATATTTAAGTCCCTGGAATGGGTAGCTCTAGACATATATGATTTATAGATATGCAGCAAGTTCATTAGGTTTGGGTCTTGGGCTGCTCTGTAGCCCAGGCATAAGTCTACCCTATGAAGTCTATATGATATGGAGTATAGTGACAGTGACTTTAGTTGGTCCATGTAAGGTACATGCTGGAGTCCCTTGATCTTCTTTGTTAGAAACATCTGAGGCCTCTTTAATTGCTGCAGATGCTTAGTACGGTATACACCAAATGGGGATTTATACTCAGTTATGGGCTGGATAACCTCTTTTGGTTTTGAGGCGATGCCTTTACTAATCAAGTGAGCAATGTGGAAAGCTTTCCTTACAATGGTAGACACATGGTGGTTGAAGTTAAGGTCATAGTCAACCTGTGATCCCAGGTCTCTTACCACTTCATGGGTACTTAGGGTATTGTTGTTGATTTGATAGTGTAAAGGAACATTCTTTATGCCAAAGGGAATGATGATGTATTTCTTTGCAATCAGTTTGAGACCTTGACTAATACACCAAGCATTGGTCTGTGTGAGACCATCCTGGAGTATACTGACATCATTTATGGATTCAGTGATTGCACCTGGTTTGCAGTTGTCTGGTCAGCCACAACCCTTTAGTTTTGACCTGAACTTCTGAGAAGTATATATCAAACAGTAGGGGTCCCAGCACTGACCGCTGTGGCACCCCACTGGTAACAGGTCTGGTGGCTGATGTGGAGTCACCCACCTTGGTCATGTGTATCTGGTTTGTCAAACAGTTGGCAACCCATCTTACAGAAAAGGGGTTTACATTCAGTTTGCTAAGTTCATTTGTAATGCCTGAATGTGAGATTGTTTTGAAAGCCTTTGCCAAGTTGAAGTATGCTGTGTGCACAGATTTGCCTTCATCAGTGACTTTGGTCACACTTTCCAAGAAATCCATCAGATTTAATAGACAGGATCTGCCCTTCACAAGGCCAAATTGGTTAGGATCCAGTGTTTGAAGATGACCTATGTCTTTATTTATGAGGTCCATAATGATAAATTCCATGGCCTTACAGATGAGGTTGGTTAGGCTTATGGGTATGTTGCTAGGCAACCTTTGTGATGGGGAATAACTGTAGCTGTTCTCCATTCAGCAGGATTAAAGGTTGTGGTTAGGCTATGATTGAAATGGATACTTAGTAGTGATGCTAGTTCATGTTTTAGTCTGTTTAGAAGACAGTCTGGGATGTCATCTGATCCCATAGAGGCTGTTTTTTTGCCTTGGATAGGGCTTTGAGGACCTGCTCTGCAGATATGTAAGGTAGGGGAAATTTGTGGGAGGCTTTGCTGTATGTTAAGAGGGGATAAGGGAGGGAAGCTTTCACCAAACCTATCTTCTAGCAGGCTCTGTGGGATCAGTGTTGTGATACCATTGGCCAACAGTTCTGCACATGCTTGGGTCCTGCACTTTAGGTTATGTGCATAGCTGTAAAAGGCCTTATGGGTATCCCTGGCAGTACTTGCTAGGTTTCTTTCAAAGGAGCTTTTGGAAGTTTTGACAAGTTGTCTTATTTGTCTGTTAAGGCTGAGGAGGATGCTTTTCCATTGTTGGGTCATTGTCTTTGTTTTCTCATGCAGCAACATTTTGCATTTATTGTAGAGTTTGTTGTTGCTGGAAGTCCGTCATGGCAGCTTGAATTTATTTGGGGCTCTGGCTTTGATTCTATCTGGTACAGGTGAGGTTATACACTAAATGATTGTACAGGGCTTTGGTGTAAACTTCAGTGTAGTTACCACTTTCTGCTTGGGGTGAAGCTTAAAATGCATTTATACCTTCACCTAGGAGGGTATAGTTTGCCTTGGTGAAGTGTTTTAGTCGGATTTCACCCTTTGTGAGTTCTGGTGTTAGGGTCAGTTCAAAGGTGATTGATTTGTGGTCAGTTTTAACTATTGAGGGTCTAACAGTTGCAGCAGAGCACCTATTTGACATGTTGGTGAGGACCAGATCTATAATGTTTGTTCCTCCTCTCAGGGTATAGACAATTTGTTCCAGGGAATTGAATTCACAAAGTCAAGGAAGTTTTGTGCTAGCAAGTTTGGGCTAGACTAGGTTTCACAGTTGATGGTGGGATAATTGAAATCCCCCATAACCAGTATGTTCAGAAAAATTTGGATTGTCTTCAGTTTGGTTAAGTAGGCTTCATGGGTGTTGTGACCCAAGGAGGGGGATCTGTAACTGGCTAGAACTTGAATGGGGGTCTTACCCACCGTAACCTGGACCTGGAGTAACTCCATTGAGTTGTCCAGTCTAACTAGATGGGAGGTGAATTTATCTGTAATATAGATTGAAACACTGCCTCTTTTGATTTTCAGATGTTCAATTTGCAGTCTAAAGTTGTGGAAGGCATTGTAACCTTGCAGGGCTGGGGCATTCTGTGAGGTCTTAAACCAGATTTATGTGACTGCACAGGCATCTACATCTTCTAGAGATAGAAGTGCTTCCAGGGAGTGAAGTTTTTTTGTTTAACCTCCTAGCATTTAGCAACATGACCCTTATTTTATTCTCACTGGTTAATTTCACATCAGTAATGTTGTTTTCAAGACCTTGCCTAAAAAAGGCACTGTTGGGGAGGCAACAGCCATTGCCACCATCTGAAAGTCTAGGAGTGCCAGGTGCAAGCCATCTTTGGCAAAGCAATGAGGTTTGTCGACCATGGCTTCCCATGCAGACAGGAATTGGATCCCCTTGAAATGACACCAAAATCTAAGTCAATTATTTAAACAGTAGATAATTTTTTTGTTTATACTATGGCATCATTCTAGGTAAGGGTAGTATGTTGCTCAGCACTAGGGACATACCTGCCTTTGTCACATACTCAGAGAGCTCAACCATGTGTCTCTTCATATAGTCCAGCGAGGTACATCTCTGGTCATTCACACCGACATGAATATGACAGAGTCATAACGGTACATATTGCTGAGAGACCTGAGTGCATGTATGATTTGTCGAATCGTGGCATTGGATAGGCAGCTGACTGTGAATTTTTCCTTGTCCAACCTGGTGAGAGAGACATCCATATGTCTCACTATTGAGTTTCATAGGTTCATAGGTAGGTACTAGGCTATCTACCCGAAGATATTTATAACCCTAGCCAGAATGTGTTGGCTTTTGCCGCCCCCTTAGATTAGTTCCCTGTGCCTCTGTCCAGCAGAGCCATTGAAGTGATCCCTGGGGTAAACTTTCTGTTTCCCATCCACTCGTCAAGGTTTCTCTTGAAGAGGGTTAGCGAGGAGCTCTGCCTAATGTAAAGAAATCTTGTTCCAGAGCATGGGAAGTCTCTGGGACAGGAATCTATCCCTCCAGCACGTCCTAGTTATTGTTGTTGTGAGGTTTAGATTCCTGGAGCATGTGGCTCGAGGGGATATGGTTTTCTTTAGATGGAGCATGTCCATCAATTCTGGGTTGGACATGGCCTTGTATTTCAGGCAGAGATCACCTCTGAGTAGGCGGTATGCAACCGAGTACAGCTGGAGTTTCTTCAGTTGAGCTGCATAGGACATCTGCTTGAGGCCAGTGATCCTCTTGGTGAGGTACTTCTGTGGTCTTTCCAGTTGTTGCAGGTGTCTTGTTAGGTACATCCCAAATAGGGCATAGTACTCTATGATGGGTCTGATGAGTGATGCATAGAGCGGCTCAATGACCTCTTTCGATCTGGATGTAAACCCTTTTGTGATTAGGTGGGCCACATAGAAGGATTTTCTAACCACGTTGGCAATGTGATTATCAAAGGAGAGGTTACTATCTACTTGAGTCCCCAGATCCCTTATTACGTCTTCCGTATTTAGGGAGCTACCACCTATGTGGTTGTTTGTGGGTACTTTGTTTTTTCCAAAGGGGGTGACTATGCACTTTTTGGCATTTAGCTTGAGGCCATGGTTTTGACACCAGGTATCTGTCTCAGTGAGACCCTTTTGGAGGATGTCTGTGTCAGCCTGAGAGTCAATTATAGCCCCTAGTTTGCAGTCGTCTGCGAACTTGGTCAGCCATCATCCTCCTGTGCTTGTCTGTACCTCTGAGAAGTATATGATGAACAGGAGGGGTCCTAGGACTGAGCCCTGGGGAATGCCACTTGTAACTGGTTTAGAGTCAGACCTAACTCCTGCAACTCTTACCATGTGGGTTCTGTCTGTGAGCCAGTTGGCAACCCATCTCCTGACATAGGGGTTTATGTTCAGGCTGGTGAGCTTGTCTATAATACCTGAGTGGGGAATGGTGTTGAAGGCCTTTGCAAGGTCTAGGTAGGATGTGTGTGGACCACCTTTCCCTTGTCTATAGCCTTGGTAACTGTCTCAAAGAAGTCCACCAGGTTTAGGATGCATGATCTGCCCTTAACAAAGCCGAACTGGGTAGGGTCCAATGTTTGGAGGTTTCCAGTGTCTCTGTTAATGAGATCCATGATGATGCGCTCCATAGCTTTGCAGACCAAGCTAGTCAGGCTTATAGGGCAATAGTTCCCGGGGCCCATTGTGGCTCCACCTTTGTGGAGTGGAATAACCGTTACTGTGTGCCACTCTGTGGGCATGTAGCCTGTGGAGAGGCTGAGTTTAAACAGTGTGTTTAGGTGAGGGGTTATTTCATCTTTGAGCTTGTGTAGGACGCAGCCTGGGACACCATCTTGTCCCATTGATGCTGTGTTTTTGGTTTTGGAGAGGGCTGTTTTAACCTGAGTGTCTGTGATTTCAGGGGCACTACATTCTTCTGGTATAGTTATGGGCCCTTTTGGGGGTGAGAGGGTGGAGAAGTTTGCACTGAACCTGTCTTCCAGGATGTTGGCTATATCGGACGGTTCAGTGTATTTTGTGCCATTCTGCAGTAACACTGAGCAAATCTGAGAATTGCCACTTAGATTCTTGACATAGCTAAAGAATGCCTTTTGGTTATCTTTGCAGTCCATAGCAATTTTTTCTTTTGAAGCTAGCCTTGGATGATTTTTTGAGGGAACATAGTTTCTTGCTGATACTGTTCAGGGATGTCTTCCCTTCTTGGGATTTTACTCTTTTCTGTACTAGTTTCCTCCTTCTGTTGTATAGCTTGTTTATGGCAGGGGTCTACCAGACTGGTTTCCTTTTCTTGGAGGAGTGAGTCTTGGTTTTGTTTGGGATAGCACAATCCATGCATTCTTGTAGGTGCCCATAGAGTGCATTAGTAAAGGATTTTGCAGCTTGGACAGCGTTATCCTTTAGCATGGGGGCTTTGAAACATCCCACCTCAGTCTTAAGTAACGTGAAGTTTGCTTCTGAAAAGTTTTTCACAGTGGTTTCTTTTACCAGGGGTGGTGGCGGAATGTAGATATCCAGAGTGATTAGTTTATGGCCAGATCTAACCAGCGAGAGGTTGACCTCCGGTGTGGAACACTGGTCGCCCATGTTGGTGATGACCAAGTCCAATATGTTGTCACCTCTGGTGGGGGTCTCTGATGACAAGAAAATTTGGTTTTTGAGTGTTATCCCTTACAGACTTGGTGGGTGAGACACTGGTGTTGCTATGTGTCATGGATGCTATGGATACTGTGTTAGCTGTAGCAGACTTTTGTTTTGGAGGTCTCTGGTGTTTCTGTAAATTTATGAGTGTATTTAAAGGGAAAAGGTAGGTGGGAAAGGTATTGAATAATATATGTCAGAAGGATAGAGAGTTTGGAAGGTAGCAGGGCAGAAAAACACATAATGAGGTCATAGAAAGACAGGGAGTGAATAGATGTTTACTGTGGGATAACAATGGATGGACGCAGACAGACATACATACAGAGGAGTGATGGTAATGGGGACCTTTAGACTACAGACAGGGTATGAAGAAGTAATGGGCAGTATCTGCCACTGGTAGCCCGATGGTATGAGCTGACCAGTTATGCAACTGTACTACTAGCCATTCCAGGAGGTGCTCCACAGTTCCAATGTGGGCAACTGACTGCTGACTTACCTTGGATGCAACCAGGCCCTGCACATGATACTGGATGATGAGTGGTTAACCCACTGCCTCTCCTGGAAGATACCACAAATGGCAAAAGTGAGCCCTCCAGGTCGTCGTTAGCATAGTGGCTTCTATCCTTCCTGCTGAGAGACAGCAGCCCTGCAGGCCACTGTTGTCCCAGTATCAGATCAGTCAGCCAGAACAGGCTCTGTTGCCCACCACTGCTCCTCATCCTGTACCACAGATGGAGCTGAACCAGGAGGAGAAAAAAAAACCCAAGCGAAAACATAAAAAGCACCAATACACATACAGTATGCCACAGAAATGCAACTAGACAGTGCAGTCAAGGACAGAGTATGCTTCGGATGTATTCTATTGAAAATTTAAATAAAAATTTCAATTTGAAAAAAAAAAGGACAGAGTATGCATATCATGCCACAAGGAGAGTCAGTTAGAAACTTGGCCTTTAACTACATATGTAATTATTAATATAATTGTTAATATAGTTACACAATCAGATAAACAACAGTAAGTTGTTTGTTAAGATCAGAATGCCTTGTTCTGAGTTGAGATTGATTAGCCATCAGCTTCCCATGCTGCTAAATGGTGGCACTTGCAGTCAGTTGTCACTCATTTCACCCTATTACCCTCCCAGCAAACAGTTTCCTTCTCATGGCTGTAACTTTCTGAAGGTATTCCATGTCCACACCAAGTGTTTAGTGCATTTATACCTAGTTTCTATATCTTATCTTTTTGCCTCCTACATTATTGCGTCTTTTCACACATTCAGATATTTCTCAAACTATTTCAGCACATAAGACACTTTGTTGTGATAATACGTTTGCTAGAATTTCAAAGCTTGATGTTATTCGGCAACCTTTCTTCACAAAACAGCGCCTCGGTAATTCTCTTACTAAACTCGTACTTTAGTTCACCTAAGTTGTCAACAAAATCCACTCATTAACTTTACATCCCTGTCTTTCTTCCTTTAAACACTAACTGAATATTCCTGGACTTTCCCTGATTGCTCTCTGTCTCCCTTCATTAAAAAAAATTTATGACCACACAGCATAACAGTATATAATTTGTAAATGTTATATGCAGCTCTCTGTATTAGAGGTCTTATTTTGCTCTTTCTCTATGTCTTAAATTCTCACCCTCCTATTGCCTCAGCTCATTACCCTAATCTTCACATTTTCTTTCTCCACACGGAGTTAATCTCATTGAATTGCCTACTTCATCATGCTGTTATATGCACAACCTCTATTGTAATTTGCTGCAACTTTTCTGAAACTTCATATCAATATAATATGTTAATGACTTGCAGAACATGTAATTTAAGGGCACAACTCATCCAAATTAGTGATAATGCGGATCTCATGTCTTACTTTTTAACAGAGCTGCTGTATTTATTTATGAAATCTTGTAATATTTTAATGTTATATTTTTCATTTTTTTGCAGTAATTTATTCCACTACTAACTACAGTGTTCTCATCTGGCTCATATGCAAGACTCAATGCTTTTCTCAGGATCCCAGCCAACAAGCATCACACTAGTCACTACCCAGTCACTGCATATCTTGATGAAAATAATATCACAGTTCACGTTTTTGCATAATGAATGCCAAGCACCCTGATGAGGCTTATATTGAAATAAAGTAAATGGGCTAGAGATATAATTAAATTAAAGGAATAAGAAGCATGCTTAAGAAAGGGAGAGTTGGAATGTTTTAACAATGATGACTTAAGTAAAAAAAAAAAGTTAAACTCAGCAACACAGGCATTCACTTAAGTTTGGTGTGTAGAACAGACTTGAGAAGATATGAAACACTTAAGAATTATAGTTCAGGGATAGGGTGAAGAGGAAACAGATCACAAATATTAAGATTTCTACAATTTGACAACAAAGGATTACCGCTTAATCAGTTAAGAATGCTTTTTTTTCCTGCCATAAATGGTTGTAACAATATGAACTCCACAAGTGCTTGCTGCACAGTGTGCAGAATATGATGCTGTTGATATAAAGTAAGTAAGTGAGAGATATTCCCAGAATCAATTCATGATCCCCATACAGAAAAGAAAAAAATGAAGACAACATGTTAGACATGGATTTTAACCCCTTACTACAAAAAATCTGGACAAAGCCAAAAATAATTGAGTGGGGGGGGGGGGGGGGCAAAGGCCCAAACATAGAAACAGATTTTAAATATTACTCTTATAAACTTAGAAAGTTGCTAAACTAAAATGCTATGTCAGTATACATTTTCTGAAGGACATTACATCTGCAACTTACCTCAGTCCTTAATGATTTGCCAGAAAACCATACATTTTATGAGGAACATCTCAAAAATATAATTCAGAAATCTGGGCATTCAGCAAAAAGCTAGACAACTGAAAGGTATGATGCTAGAGTGCAGATCTCAGTGCTGCATGGCAGCATTCTGTCAACATGGCAAGTTAAGAAGCTGGATGGCACAAGATGAAGAAACATGTCAGGAGAACAAAGATCTACAAGATGTGTGTTATATACCAATACACCTGTTTGAAATTATGAGGTAATCAAGAAAAATGTTATGCAGTAGTATAGCTTTATATGACTGAAGCTATTGCAGGGGGAATTTGTTCCTGATGTGTATCAACTCTAGACTTGACATACATTTGAGTTTCAGACTTCGTATCTTTCAGAAAACGCATGCCAATGCAAATACTGTTATTCTAGCAGTTTTTAAAATGTGTCCCTATTTTGAGCCTTTGCGCCACGTTATTTTTGGTTTTGTCCAGATTTTTTGTGCTAAGAGTTGACAGGTATGGCCTATACACACACACACACACACACACACACACACACACACACACACACACACACACACAGCTTTGCTTTCCTGTTACGGTACTACCAGCACTGCTCTTACCACTGGAATGAATGGGTGTGTGCGATTTTGATGTACCGTTTTTCCTCACTTAACCAAGTGGTACAGTAATTGCTATTCTTTCTTTTTTGCATACCCCATGTGACTACTACTTCTGTGTGGTAGAGAAACGGGCTGTGAAGGCAGAGCAGTGGAGGAAGGTAATGGTCATGGAAACGTAGTGTCAGAAATGAGTGATGGGATGCACACTTTTAGATATATAAAGAAATGACAGCATCAGAGCAGAAACCAAAGCTCTAATTTCAGAGAAGATCAACTCAAGCAGATGACAGTGGTTTGATCACATGTGCAGGAAAGCAGAAACCAGCTTGGTGAAGATGATTTTGGAGACACAGGAAGAAGGCAGAAGGAAACAAGGATGCCCAGCCAAAACATGGGTGGATTGTGTGAAAAAAAGATCTGCAGCAGTCAGGCACTAAGGTCTGAGAAGGTGGCACTGAATCAAGAAATGTGGTGAGAGTTAATACAACTTCCCAACCCCTTGAAGAAAAAATTGGCAAAAAAAGGGGTTGATGATGATGATGTCACAACACCATTTACATCTTTCCAATAACTAGCCTCATGCTGTACCACCCCATTCTCAAGAAGGAAAAGCAGGTCAGTTCCAAGGTACATTTATGAATAACTATCCAGCCCTCCAGGTTTAATATGAAAGATGCAAGGGTGTCACTTTGTTTACCTTGCAGAAGAAGATAGTTTCAGATTTTACACCCTAATCTTAAATGGCCTAAAAAACTAATAATAACTAAAAACAATGTCCCACCAATGTGCATACCTTTCAACTCCTTTGCTCAAGAATTCTGGAGAAAGTCAAAAATAATGGGGACACAGAAGCCCAAAATCAGGGACAAGTTTGAAATATTACTCTTAAGTTACTTAAAAAGATTAATAGCAAACAGGTTTTGCTTCAACAAGCATTTTCTGAGCAATTACATCTGGCATTATAGAAGAAAAGTTTACAAGGGACAGGGCAGAAATACAAACCAAAATCAGGGACAGTTGAGAACTACTTTAATTTACTTAAAATTAATAGAACAAGTTTGGCATCAATGTGCATTTTTCTTGGCAATAAGAAGTATGGAACTTTAATGTCTGGTATTGCTGAATGATTTTTATCCTCAGTAATGAACCAGAAAATAAAAATGCCATATGAGACACTGGAAAAATATCAGGCAGAATTAGGAACAGCTGAGGAGTGCACTGCTGAGTGCAGTTTGTACTGTCACCACAGCTCACAAATCTTCTCTGCTGCGTACACTGAACACAAATAAATCAGCTGTTCTATGCTGTTAATACCATAAAAAAGATACTGGGTGAAAAAACATCTCAGAAGCATCAACTTCCTACCATTATTGATATCAAACTCCCTCAATCCCTACCTCAATTGCTAAACAAATAATTATAAAACGACAAATTGCTGTTGTAGGTAGCTTGGACTATTGTCACTGCCAAAAGATCAGGTCCTCACTACTGTGTGCAGTTTGTGTTGATGCTGCTGACCTCACAGATATCAGGTATTGTGCCAATAATGTCAAAGAACAAAAATCAGGAGCACTAACATACGAAAAACTGTCCTTTTAAGTATCATCTCACTGCTATTACTGACAGCCGACTCCGTAACCCCAGTCTGGATTACTGTAACAGATCAGTAAATTAATTAAGTCACATAAACAAAATGCTATGCTGTTGTGAGTTCTGCCCACAGATTTAATGCTCACTGCTGTGTGCATTTTACTGCCTACAGAGAAATAAAGTCTGCTGCCCATAAAATAAGGTACTTTGAGGAAGCTATCCCTGAAATCTGGAATGCTTTGTTTTTTTACAGTCTTCTTGTATGTCTAGACAAATTGTTGAAGAGTGCATCATTATTTGCACTGTCATGAACACTGAGAGAATGCAGAGTCTGGAATGATCCACCAATGAAGCAAACTTAAGGGTAACAAAACTTGTTAACATAATGTTTCATGTGGGAATTAAAATATTTCTGGCATATGCTATTTGAAGGAAGGAAGCAAGGAGTGGTGATGACATTATTACAGTGAGCGGAATAAGAACACCCCTTCAAAGAAGAGCTTGGTACAGATTTTAAATTCTGGTATTATCCCTTTAAACAAACCGCTCCCCCAGAGAGAAAAAAGTAACCTACCTTAATGTTTTTTTTCAGTTTAGAAACACAAATTGAATTAAAATGTGTCAAAAAAGAGTGAAATTCCCATCAACTTATGGGAATGACTACCTACACACACAGAGTTATAATAAGAAGCTTGTAAACACATTAACTTAATAACCAACTAACTAACTAACTAACTAACTAACTAACTAACTAACTAACTAACTAACTAACTAACTAACTAACATTCCTAGACCATAAAACACTGCAACAAAAGTATGCTAAATGCATTAATCATATTAATTTCTTCATCAGCATGCATATACAGAACAAGAGCTGAAATCAATAATTCATCACGATTGAAGTAACAGACTCTTAAAAATGAAGAGTTACACCCACCTGTAATATCCAAAAGCTGTCTGGTATAAATTCCTGAAGAAACCAACTTCATCTAAAAAAGATGATCATGGAGATTCATAAAGAACCTGACTGCTTGTGTTAAGGGCTTGAGTAAAAAGGCCCTGTTTCTACATTGGGATTCAGAGACACACAGGCTCTTTGGAATGCCTCTAAATTGTCATTAAATACAGTGAGTACAGGCCAGCACTTTCATGATGTAGTTAACAGTGGCATCCACATTATGTTAGCACAGGCACCCCCTCAGTCACTCTCCCTTACATAAGTGCGCAGGAGAACACACATACACACACACACACACACACACACACACACACACACACACACACACACACACACACACACACACACACAAACACAATTACACCTCAAACACTATACCCATCCCTGTTGTCGGAATGTTCATGATGTTTCCTCCATAATTTTGTCCCATCATTAATTTTGGGTCTTAGGGTAGTGTAGCAGGTAGCTTAAGAGGTTCCTCAGTTTGATTCTCAGCTGGGGTGCCTTCTGTGCAGAGCCTGCATGTCCTCCCTGTGTTCATGTGGGTTTCTTCCCACACTCCAAAAATATGCAGTAATTGGATTTCCCATAGGTATGGGTGCACATGTGAGTGTGTGGTATGGAAGAACAATTGCAGCAGGGATAGCCACCTGACAATGTAAACCCTGATTCTAGATGATTGTCATTATTGTAGTGACACCTTGACCTCATGTGCAAACATGGTAAAAAAGGGCTTCTGGATATTATTTATTTTGACTTTTTTCCTGATGTTTTGCTCCATGATGTTGAGAGATTAGCTTAATATTCCCTGTACATCTTCCTCATAAGTTAGGGACTGTTGCAGGAATTAACCAAAAAGTGAAGCACTACTGTTGCGAGTCCCAAACACTCTTTTATTAGAACAAATAATTAAGCGCTTTCATCAATCCACTTTGACTTCATCAGAATTCTGTTGCAGGAATTACTTAATGTCCAAGATCCACGATATATGTTAGAAAACTGTACTAACTTATCTAATAGAGCAGTTGGTTAAACCTGGGGTTTTGATTGCCAAGTATAAAGGTTTCAAATGCCCCAACTTGATTTTTTTCTCACTTATTTATTTTTAACATGATATCTTTGATGTTTGGTGATGGTAGAGAGGACTAACCTCCTCTGTCAGAGGTGGGAGGGTACAGGGCTGGAGAATCATTTCTGCTGCCTTTTAAGGCAGACTACTTTCCTCTGGTGTCTAGTAGTTCCCCATACCATGTTTAATATACTATTATTCTGGTGGCCAATGGTCCCCCTCCCAATATTATAGGCTCTGGTCATCAATGTAGGGGTGGGTGCAAGTATGACACCCATCACCAATTCCCACCCCGCAAAAAACAATGCCCTCCACAACCAGTTATGCACACAGAAACACACACACATACACACACACACACACCTAGACTCACCCCTATATAACTTACCCCTTCACTATCTCCAATATTGCTACCTCCCAAGCAGACAACTCAGACAGCCATCGCCTCCCATACACTTACACACCTCCCAACACTACGTTAGCACAAAATTCTTGAGTATTTACCTCTTCTTTGATACATGTACATAGCCTTTTTGCTACGTTCATTAACATGAATAGCCAAGAGTGGCCATGCTACTTTACACAGCCAAGCAATTCCCTTAATCACTCGATTGCATAAATGCTTTACTCCCTGCAGTTCTGGGGGTAGTACTTGGCTAAATCACTCCATTGCATAAATGCTTTAACGCCTGCAGTTCCAGGGATAGTACTTGGCTGAACCACTCAATTGCATAAATGCTTTACTGCCTGCAGTTTAGGGGGTAGTACTTGGCTGAATCTCTCCATTGCAAATGCTTTACCACCTGCAGTTCTGGGGGTAGTACTTGACTGAATCACTGCATTGCATAAATGCTTTGCCGCCTGCAGTTCCCGGGGCAGTACTTGGCTGCTTAGCATAAGCCTCTCCCTAGACTGTCTCATTAGCATGCAGCATGCCTCAGAGAAAGCCCACTGTGGTGCTGCATGTGTTCATTCAAAAGCACTGCAGTAGGGCTGTCTCTTAATTCCAAAAACTTATTGCAAGATGTACACCTCATGCATACCTCATGGTAAATTAAAAAAAATACCCACACAGTACTTTTGTAAGAAAACATGGTCATTATCCCTAATACAGGCTTCAACATGGCCTAAACTCAGAATTCCTTCTTCTGCAAAACTCACTGCATTCTTTTCACAATAACGCTAGATGTGATATAAAAAGATTGCACTAAACTGTCCCTCAACTTTTCTCTCCGAGTGTGAGTTTTAACAAAACAAATAATCCTGAAAGAAGTTCACAACATGCCTAACTCCTAGAAAGCTAAGTTCCACCAATAATAGCTTCTGCCCTGCTCCTCATACATTAAAATTCCACTGCCTTCCAGATTAAGCAATGATATTAGGGAAATCCTTCAGACATAAAGAATGAACCTCTGTCTCCACAGTGCATCATCAAGATTAAATGGAACATTTTCACTTCTCTTAACTAACTCATCACATTGAATGGGGTCATTTTCACTTTGTTTCAGACCTACTGTGGAATTCTCTTTGTCACTGAAAAAAGTTTGTTTTGACTAAAGATTCAAGTGATTAATCAGCAACGCATGGCTAAAAATGATGAAATCAAGTTTCTAATAATTGAAAAAACTGTTTATCGTGTGTTTCCTTACCATGTAGTATAACATTTTGTGAAAATGCTACCATTATTCTTACAAATTTCATTTAGTGTTTAGGTAATTATAAAATGAAAGTAAAACATGTAGGTAATGACATACTGAAGTGAAAAGCCTGGGAAGCTGTGACATGGTCTCAAAAACAAATGGGAAGAATCAACTACATACAAGAGCAGCCTATCTGTCTTTAGGGTAGGCATGGAATCTACACGCCGTAAGCATATTCAAAAGGACTATTATGTATAATGTATTGGAATAATGGCTTTTTATAAGAATGGTACTCAGTTAATATCAACATGGATTAGAAACAGATTTACAAATGCATGCAAAAAAACAGCAAATAGTATTGTAGAGTGGGGGATTATAATGGGTTGAGGGTGATATAATGGTAAAGATGTTTATCTCACATCACAAGGTAGAGGGTTTTTATTCTCACCATTAAAAAGTAAATTGGCTAGGCTTAAAATGGCCCGTGAGGGTTTATATAAGTAGCAGTGTTACAGGAAACATCTGTATAGCACTGAGCATAGGATATGACAAAGAAAAAGACTTCAGGTGAACATGCAGTGGAATATAATGGACAAAGTAATCTGGGGAGTAATAGTACTGATTGTGAGAGGGGCCATAAAAGTGTGAGAAGATGGGGGAAGGGACAATAATTGTAAGTTTTTTGTAATAAGGGGTTACTGGAAGGGCAGAAGTATTACACTGGCATGTATGTATATTTCACCTAAAACTGCTATTATGGAGATGAATAGTATTTTGCGATTACAAATAATAATCTTTCATCAGTTATTTATGGTTTGGGAATGAAATCAGATTTGTAATACAGAAGATGGGTCAGCGAGATTTAGAAGGGAAAACATAACAAAAGAGGTTAGATTTTGAAAGAAGTGTAGTAGAATATTTGGTATGGAAGGTGTGAATTTAATAGCAGGAACTCTAACAGAACTTACATATCATTCCCAAAGAAACAAGTGGGATTGACAGGTTACACATTACATTTCAGTCTGAGACCCATCTAATAATTATATCAGATCATGCACCATTGAGACATTACCATGTTCTAACTTATCTGTTAATAAAGAGTGGAACTTAAGGAATGTGTATGACATGAGATTTATTAGGAAAGACAGAAATTAATTCAGAAGGGATAGCTAGTGAGTGGCATGAATTAAAAATGGAGTTTTAAAATATGGAAGAAATAATAGAAATAGATATGGGAAAAAAGTAAGAGATCATTTAGAGGGCTGACAAATGTTTAAACACTTCAGAAGAAGGGTAATCTACAGAGCAAGAGGTGCAACAGCAGACTCCTAAATGGAAAATAAAATAGTGAAAAACATGCATAATTTAAAATGTTACTTTTAAGCAAGTAGTTTTGATGACAGTGTAGAGTCTAAAGCTTTTATCTCACAATACCTTAGGCAACAAAAGGTAGAAAGATTTGTGGTCAGACTTAAGAGAGCTGTTGACATTAATTAACCAATGGTCCTATAGAAATATTAAAAGTGTTTCAGAACTTTTATAAACGTTTGTATAAAACAACAGGAAACAAGAAAAAGTAGAAACTGAAATATTTAAGGAAAACAGCTATATTAATGTCGTGGTTAGGCTGCACAGTGGTACAGCAGATAGTGATGTTGCCTCAAAGCAAAAAGTTCCCCATTCGATTCTCAACTGAGGTGCCTTCTGCTTGGAGTCTGCATGTCTTCTCTGTGTTTGGGTGAGTTTCCTCCAGGTGCTTCAGTTTACTCCCACATTTCAAAGACATGCAGTAGGTGGACTGGACACTCTAAATTGGCCATAGGTGTGAGATTACATTTGAGTTTGGTGTGGAAAAACTACCGCAGCAGGAGTAGCCAACTGGTGGTGTAGACTTTGGCTCTGAATGATTGTTACTGTTGAAGTGACACTCCGACCTCTTGTACAAAAAATGGGAAAAGGGTTTGTGGATGGATGGAGACATATCAAGGTTAGAGGCAGATGAGGCTCAATAATTAATTGCTAAGATAAGAATAAATTAAATAAAAATGGTTTTGCATAAGGAAACATTGTGTCAATGGTACAACAAGCAGAACCCTTGCCTTTTGTCCAGAAGGCTGTTGGTTCTATTCCCACACCAGTTAAATGGATTACTGACACTGCAGTGCAGCATAATGGGGGCACTGCACTCCTGAGTGTATCATTCATTTTTGAGATGTTTAACTGGGGACTCATCTGCCTGAGCTGGTGGAAGATCTGCTGGATGTAAAAGATCCCACATCACCTATCAAAAAGAGTAAGGGTCCTTTAACAAAAAAATGTATTTACAATATTATTTACTATTTACATTGCATATCTACATATGATTACAGCATTCTTCATCATTTACATTTATATGTATCTGTATATAGATATATATATATATATATATATATATATACACACACACACACACACACACACACACACACACACACACACACACACACTGCTGTTTGTTTTCTAATGCCCACTCTAAGTTTCACAACTCAACCATTATCTTTTCAACATTTCTGCTAAGTTCCATTTTGTGATTATTTCTTTAACTATTTGATTCCAAATAATCCCAATCACATTAAACATTCTTCTATCCATTTTTTGCTATTATATTTACAAAAAAAAAAAACAAATTCAGTTGTGTCCATATTTATGTTATCTGTTCCCTTTATAACATCAAAATAATTTGTGTTTCTTAATTTATCCCATAATTTCGCAACTCTTTTATATTTCAGAAATCCATTTTCCATATTTTCCTCTTCTTCACAGTTATTACATATTCTTTCATATCCTTTTTATAAGGGATGCTAGCTTTCATTGGCAATTTCTTTATAGAAAGCCTCCACAAAAAATACTGACATTCAACATATTTTACATCTTTCATTACTAACTTTTATAGCTTTGATTTTCATGTATGCTAATTCTTTCCACAGCTATACATACAGAATTTCTCCATTACACATTTCTATCACATTTTTCTATCATTTTCCAGTTCTTTTATTACTTTATACTGTAGATCAATGTGTGTGTATGCTTGCACAATTATATAAATACTGAGCATGTGCAAGTCTGAATGCCATTTTGTAATAAGCTGTTGAGATATAAGCATGTATGAATGTGAGGTCTGTCTGTTAACCAGTTTGTTCGTCTTTTATGATGCTGCTATCCATTCTGGTGTGCTTCTGTGTATTAAAGCATCTAAATAAAATACCCCGCCTGCTTGCCTTCAGTGTTAGAGAAGGACGAGTGACATGATGTCAGACATGGCATATCTAAAAGGACATGGTGTCAGAAGGGGAATTTCTAAAGGGCATGAAGTTAGAGGCGGCATGGCGAAAATGACTTAAAGTACTTCCTTGGGACTGGTGGAATATACAAGAGTAAATTATCCCTAAAATGTGCATACTTCGCAAAAGGTCAGAAACAAATTTTAGATATTAAAACTTACTCAGCTCTATTTCTTATTCGCAAAATATGAAACAAGGCATACAGAATGCACTAAGTGATATTCACATAAACCGATATGTACGATTTTGATAAAATATTCAAATTACTATGGAAAATGTTTGAAATAAAGTCCGAATTGCATAAAATGAATAAAATAAGGAGAAACTACTGTATTTTCACAAAGCATGTATTTTTCGTATTAAGCAAAGATATTCGAGTTATCAGAAGTGTATAAAGTATTTGCATGTTTATGCAGTGTTACAGTAAAACACTTTCACAAAGCACGGCCATTACGGGGCATGTTTTGCAGAATACAGCCATTGCACAGAATATTTTGCAAAGTACAGTATTTCAAATAGTTTATTTGCATATGAATGTTGTAACAAGCTCACAGAACAGTTTATTCATACATAATTACAAGGGCCATATTTTCAGTGTATTTATGTATACTTTGTTGGCATGGCAGATGGATTTCGAAAACCAGTGCATCTGTGTTTGACAATAATATTGCTGAGAACTGGAGTGTGTTTGAGCAAGAGTACAGCATTTTCATACAGATGCATTTTCTGATAAAGATGATGTACAAAGGCATTTAATCTGCTTAATTCAGCTGGGTCAGAAGCTATAGAAAGGGAACATTCATTTGAGTATGTACCTGCTACCTGTATGGGGGGGGGGGACAACATATTGTTGTACCGGCTGAGTCAAGGGAGGACCTTGAGTGCTTAAAATGTAAATTTAGAGAAATGTGTAACCTCCAGACAAATATTACAATGGAAAGGCACTCATTTTACACAAGGGATCAAAAGCCTGGTGAAAATTTTGCAGCATATATAACTGACCTGAGGAATAAGGCTAAAAAGTGCAGATTTGGTGATTTAAAAGATAAGTTGATAAAATATAGATATGTGTGTGGTATTAAAGATTTTGCTTCATGACAGTGATTTAACTTGGAATAAGGCCATTGAGATTTGTCAGATATATGAGCTCACAGAAAAGCACACAAGTATGCTTGCAAATGCGAATAGCTTGAGAAGGCCTATGATAATGCTCATGCTGATAGTATGCAGCACGTGGTTCAGAGAAATAGGCATAAGCACATGGGAGAAACTGTAACCCTTACAGCACCTATTGGTAAACCCCAGAACTTGCTAGTAAATTCCAGAATTTGCAGTCTCAGTGAAGCATAAGAGTGAGTTGGCAAACTCAAAACAAGGGCCCCATCCTAGTTTCAATGCCAACTGTCAAACCTGTGGTGGAAGCCATGAATCTAAAAGAGAAAAAATGTTTAGCTTTAGGTCAACAATGCCACTAATGCGATAAATGGAATAATTTCAAAAAAGGTTTTGTACATCAAAAGGCCTACATTCTTTCATTAAGAGGAAACATTTTAAGAAACAAGTTGATCATTTTGAAAGCTATAACCCTAGTCTTTATGTTGATGGTGTGTCAGCGCTTCATGAAACAGTTAATGCAGTAGATTTAAGGGCAAAGAATGAAGTATTTTGTACTGTTTAGATAAATGGAAAACCCATAGATGTCAGAGTTGATACAGGTTCCAAGTGCAATGTTATGTGAACAGAAACATTTGCTAGAGTGTGTAAAGGTGAAAGGCTTGATTTGGCAAGGTGTGTGAAGCTTGTTGCTTATGGAGGTGAAGAAATTCAAACCGAATGCTCAGTAGTGCTTTTATATTACTCTGCTGGAAGAAGCTATGACTTATTTTATGTGGCAAGAGGCACATGGGCTCAGGGACAGTTTAAAAATTAGACTGTTTTGATTTAATAAGGAAGTTCACCAAGTTAGCTTACAAGACCACTACTCTAATTTCACCCAGTACATTTTTTCTTCCTATGCTGATCTTTTCAAAGACAAACTAGGCAAACTTTCAGTTGTGTACTCCATGAAGTTAGACCCAGAGGTCAGTCCAGTTATCAAGCCTGCACGTAAAGTTCCAGTAGCCAAGCAGGACAGAGTCAGAGCTGAGTTAGATAAAATGGTGTGACAAGGTGTGATTTGTCCAGTTGAAACTCCAACTGAATGGGTATCATCCATGGTGGTAGCTCATAAGAAAACTCAGATGACATCAGAATATGTAATGACCCAAAAGATTTGAACAAAGCACTAAAAAGACCTCATCGTCCAATGCGCACAGTCGAAGATGTTGCAATGTTGATGCCAAATGCCACTGTTTTTTTTGTCTTAGATGCAAAGAGTTCATATTGGCAAATTCAGCTTGACAAAAAATCCTCATTGCTAACTACTTTCAGTATTCTGTTTGGCAGGTACAGATTTTTGAGAATACTATTTGGGATAAATTCTGCAAATGAGGTCTTTCAAGGTGCAATGGAGCAAATTTTTTCAGGGTATCCTTGTTCTGTTATAGTAGATGACATACTAGTAGGAGGTCATGGTGAAGCAGAGCTTGACAGAAACCTCAGAAAAATTCTAGAAAGGGCATGCCAAGTGAATCTTAAGCTCAATCCATACAAGTCCAAATTCAGGCTACAAGAAGTCAATTATATTGGTTATTTATTTACTAGCACAGGCCTGTGACCAGACCCTTCAAAGCAAATGGCCATTCTCTAGATGCCAGCTCCAGACAATGTTCAAGCCCTGCAAGTTTTGCTTGGAATGGTCAACTAAGTAGGCAAGTTCATTCCAGACTTGAGCCAACTTTCAGCTCTGCTTAGAGAGTTGACACGTAAAGACATATCCTGGTCTTGGTTAGAGCAACACCAAAGAGCATTTGAAGTCTTGAAACAGAGAATTACTAGTCCACCAACTCTCACATACTATGGTGTTCAAAAACCAGTTATACTTTCCTGTGAAGCTTTGAAATTTGGTCTTAGTGCAGTTCTTCTACAAGATGATCAACCTGTTTCCTATGCATCGGGAACTCTTACCCAAACTGAGATGCAGTATGCCCAGCGCTTTTGGAAATTGTGTTTGCATGTTTGAAGTTCCATGATTATATTTATGGTAGACCTATCCAAACTGAAACAGACCAGCAACCTTTAGTCACTGTCTTGAGAAAGTCTATGCATTCAGCCCCAGCCTGACCACAATGTATGATGCTGAGATTGCAAAGTATAATTTCAGCCTTGTCTGCAAGAAAGGCAAACTTCTTTATCTTGTTGACACATTATCCAGATCACCATGAAACACTGCAGAACGGCATGAGAATTAGAACCTTGATTTTGAAGTCATGGAAGTGAAACTTTTCTTCCGCACATCTTGATAAGCTGAGAGATCACACAGCCACAGAACCAGTTTTACAAAGAGTCATCTAATTTATTAATCAAGGATGGCCATCAGAGTAATCTAGTTTACCTCAAGAAGTGCAACCTTATTTTCCATGCAGAGATGAGACAATGGTATCATTATGAAAGGTCTGAAAGTAGTTGTCCCAAAGTCTTTGCATCCAGAGTACATTACTATCTTGCATCATGGTCATTCAGGAACATACTCTACCAAAAAATGTGTGAGACGACTAGTACTTTGGCCTTCTGTGTCACAAGACATTGAGAGAGCACTTTCTTCTTGTTCAGTGTGTAATAGTGCCAAGTCACATCAGCAGAAGGAAGCACTTCAGCCTAACCAAATTTCAGAACTACCTTGGTTTACAGTAGACACTGATATCTTCAAGTGGAATGGTCAACATTATTTGGTGTTAGTAGACTCGTACTCCAATTGCCTCAGAAAGGTGCAAAACCAACAACGAACATCCAACACCACGACCTGAGACCAAGGACAAAAGTGATGAATAAAGGATTGTACGCTAATATAGCTTGTGGATTTTCCTTAGTTCCTTTGTCTCAGATCATGGTGTTGGATGTTCTTACTCCAATTGGTTTGAGATTGACTTACGTCCTAACCTATAATCTGGTACTGTCACTACTAAGATGAAGCATCATTTTGCAGTGCATGGTAGTCCACACAAAGTTATTTCTGACAATGGCACGCAATTTATAATCCAGCAGTTCAAAAGATTTGCTGAAGAATGGGGCTTTACTCATGTTACAAGTAGTCCTAAGTACCTGCAGTCAAATGGTTTAGCAGAATGTGCAGTTCAAAGTGCAAAACAGTTACTTGAGAAATCAAAATGAGATAATAGTGATGTTTTCCTGAATCTCTTGAATCTCAGAAATGTTCTTTCTGATAAACATCTTGGTTCACCTGCTCAGAGACTTCTGTCGAGACAAACCAGAACTACATTACCAATCAGTAGTCAATTGTTGGTTCCATGTGTCAAGAACAACAAGTCAGTGAAAACCAGTCTATTGAAGACGCATTTAACTCAGAAGTCCTACTACAATAAAGCCAGCAAACTTCTCAATCCATTACAAGAATAAGTAGTAAGGATGCAAACATCCAAAGGTTATGATCAGGTTGGTGTTGTGATAAGTATTTGCCCAGAGCTGAGATCATACATTGTGGAATCACAAAGAGCAAAGTTTAGGCAGAATCAGAAACATTTGAGACCAGTGTCTGAGAATATACCACA
The DNA here is from genome assembly GCF_019279795.1 of Protopterus annectens. NCBI lineage: Eukaryota > Metazoa > Chordata > Ceratodontiformes > Protopteridae > Protopterus > Protopterus annectens. The sequence goes on along the minus strand of NC_056726.1, from coordinate 232,979,424 downwards.
GCACATAGCCTGTGAGAAAGACTCTTTATCTCAGAGTGAGTCGCCCGGTGTTCCAATTCCAAAGGAAGTTTCAGAGGACATTCCCAGTCCTGTGATGAATCCAGAAGTTTCTGATACAAGTTGTTCACTGAAGACTGTCCCTATTCCTAGATTTAGTCCACACTGTTATGTTATGAGATATGGTCGCATCACTAAACCCTGTGAGATATATGAAGCAACTTGGACATGAACATTGTGTTTTGTTTCTGATATCTATAGTAATGCATGTCTAACTCTGATATTGTTTTTTACAAAGGGCAATCTTTTTAAAAAGGGAGGGTGTAGATCAATGTGTGTGTATATACCTTTAAGGAGCTATCCAAGAGCTTGCACAAGTGTATAAATACTAAGCACACGCAAATCTGACTGCCATTTTGTAGTGAGATGTAAGCATGTATGTATGTATGTAAGGTCTGTCTGTTAACCAGTTTTGTTCATGTTTTATGATGCTGCTATCCATCCTGATGTGTTTATGTGTATTAAAGCATCTAAATGAAATACCCTGCCTGCTTGTCTTCAGTGTTAGAGACGGATGAGCGACATCAACCTTATAATTTTTTCTAGTTAAGCCTTTATTTCATCATTTTTATAAACTCTTTAGCTTTTATGATTTTATCATACTCTATTTTTTTATATTTATCCTTCAAAATTTTATTTATTAAATTCTCATTTTTTTTCTCTTAACTATTTAAGCACTTTGTACAAATTCAAAGATGTGGCATATACAATAGAATTTATTAACCCCAACCCCCTTCTTCTTTTCCTACATACAGTATTCCTCTCTTTACAGGGTTTGGTCTAGACCCCATATAAATGCGAATATGATAACACTAGCTAAACAAGTTGTTTTTTCTAATACTACAGAATTCAAAAGATATGCATTTTTCATAATGAAAGTCTAAATATTTCCCAATAATTACACATACATTTAACTTTTTCTATTAAAATCTCCATTGCACATCTATGATATCTTGCTTCCAAAATCTAATGCCTAATATTTCTAATTCTTGCATATTGAAACCAGTTTATTTTATTTTTCCATCATACTCCAGTCCTTCATTTTTTGTCTTTATTCAAATTCAAACCTATTTATTTAAATGCTGTATCACTACTTCCATTCATCTTGTCTGTCTAGTGATTAGAATAATATCATTAGCATATGATAACATTATAGGTATCTCTATCAATCCCTTATTTTATTATATAACTTACATTGTTTAACCCTTGATTAATATAAGTTACTACTGCATTCATTACCAATGCAAATATTGTGCTACTCAAAGGGCATCATTGTCTTATTCCTCACTAAAACAACCATTTATTTATATTTTTGATATATTATATTCTTATGAAGTCATCCATTCTTCTCTTATCACTTGCAATATAAAACTGAACTATGTCCTATAAAATTCTGTGCTGTATAGTGTCAAAAGTGTTAAGTCTCAAACCATGATTTGTAGTTCTTATTGTCAATTCAAGACATCATCTACTAACTCTCTAACAACCATTAGTAATTTTAAAATTCTTCTACCTCTAACACTATGTATTGTATTTTGTATAATGCTCACAATTTTTACTTCCATTCTTTTTTGTATAATTATCCTAAAATTTTGTAATCAATATTATTCAGTACTATAGGCATCCAATTACGTATTACATTCTTTTCACTTTTTTCCACATAAATTTAAATATGCAACTACATAGTTCCTTATATTTAAAACCTACATTCAACCATTCATTTAACACATCTATACAAATTTCTTCTGTTCTATTGTCATGTTTTTATACATTTGACATTTTATTCCATCAGGTCTTGCTGCTGTTTCTACATTAACTTTTTATAATATTCTGTCTAATTCTTCCAGTGCTATTCTCTTTTCCAGATCAATATTATCTTAATCTGAAAAAGTTTTTACTGTCCATAGTATTTCACCTTTCATCCCATTATCTCCGAACATTTATTGCATGTAATCAGTACTATTTTCATTATATTTTTTTTATTTTTGCATATCATTGCCTTTTCATCCTTTAATTTTTTCATTATATTATCCTATTTTATTATTTTACTTAAATGCAAAACATTGTCTTCTTTCTTTCCCTGAAGAAAATATATTTGTGTAATAATAAATTCTTATTCTTTTCTAGATTTATCCCATACATTTCTTTTTCATTAATTAAATATTTATTGTTATTTTTTTTTCTAATTTACCAAATGCCTGTTTATGGTATTATACCTTTTCTTCACTTTTTTCTTTGCCATGCTGTATAACATTTTATATTTTTCTCTTAAAATATATCCACTGTTCAGACCAGTCTTTGTAAAATTGTCTCAAACTAATGTGATTCTCCCATAATTCTAACCATTGTATTTCCTCTTTTCCTTCCTATTCTTTCACATTTAACCTTTTAAAATGTTCCTATCTTAATAACATCTTCTTTGTCTTTTATCTCTGCCCAAATAGCTCTATGACTTGAAAAGCATATTCCTATTGTATATTATTTTATAGTCAGCAATCTTTCAGATATCAGAAAATAATCTATCTCTGTTCTATATATTGCCCTACTGTATGTCCAATCAATATTATCCTAAATATTCAATTTACCACATCTCATAATTTCTATTATGTTTTTGACATCTCCTCCTTTTTCCCCCTTAAATCATAATTGAAATTCCCTGCTATAAATAATTTCCATATTTAAAGTCACATAGTTCAGAATTTGATTAAACATGTTTTCCCTTTTCTTGTTTGCAACATTTGCATATAACACAATTATTCTGTACACCTTCTCTTTCCATCTTTTTACTATAATAGTTATCCTTCCCATTATTGCTAACATTATATCCAGACTTTTGTCTTCTTAAATCAGAATTACTATTCTTGAACAAGTATCTTGACTTAGATTCCAAACAATATCATTTCTTCATAAACATTTCTGTTTGTAACCTACCTTCTTTCATTAATAATCTAATGTCTTCTAATAAAATTATATCCCCATCCAATTCTTTATACCCTTCTATAAAGGCTAACCTTATAACTGTACTTTTTAAAGTATTTACATTTATAGCTTGTATTCTACAATTATCTTTTTCTTTTTTTTTAAAGAACCCTATGTAATTAATATTATTAACCCTTTACCTTTTTCCTTTCATTTTTTCTTTCATATTTAGACCTATTCATTTTCTTTTTCTCTTCCATACACCTTTGTCAATTGAATTCTTTTTGCCTTTAACTATTTTCCAATTAACATCTTCTTCATCACTACTCTTAGTGCCTTTATTTGTATTCATTTATTCATTTTTGTGGTTCATTTCTACCTTCTTATTCATATCTTTACTTATAATTTCCTCTTCTCCTTTTTTCTGTGCCTGCTCTTCTTAATTTATTATTTAAATTTCTTTCTGTGTTCTTCCTGCTGCTCTTACTCAAATGTGCTTGCTTTTTCTACCCCATCTTTCCTTTAGAATCCATGCACACGTGACCAACCTTATTAGATTTATAATAATTCATTTTACATTATTGCATCATGTCCTGTTTTATCAGAAATATAAAATTTGCTTTTAACACAATGAAATGATCGGCCTTTCCAAAGGAAAAAAATCAGTTGGCCCCAATATTTCACAATTCCTTTTTGACCTTCAGCATTTAGAATGCTAGGAATATGCACATTTTTTTCAATTTCCATTTTTTTCTTTTTCCATTTTTTCTTGCCACCAGCAGGTCTTTCAAAATATCATCCTACAGCACTCCTGACTGGTGGGTTGTAACAAGAACCTCACTACTATCTATAATCTCATCAGCAAAAAGCTCCTTCTGGAACCTGCATTCCGAATCCTGTAAAGGTCTGATTTCCTTTACTTCCTCTCCACTCCATCAAAATGCTTACACTTAAGCATATTGTTAGAATGGAAAGTCTTGATCCCCTTCTACATAATGCTATCATACTCCTCTTCCCCTTGCTGATGTGAAACCTTGATTGAGTTAATTTGTACATCTATTACTTTCTGCTCCTCTATGATCAAAGACACATCTGCCAACTCATCTTCAAACACAGTAATATTTTCCAAAGAACAGAAACTGTCAGCAATGGTTTCTGACGCTATATCTGTATGTCTCCTGCTTCTCTTAGCTGCCGACATGCCCAAAATGGAAGTAGGCAGCACCACAGTAGCAACAGTCACACTTGCAACAATGATAAGTAGGTGAAGTTAGCTGATGCCCTGGCCAAATTTCTCCTAGTAGTATAAATTCCCTCTTGGGTCGTCCCTGAAAAGAGTTTACTAGCATAGTGGGACTAACTTGGTCAACAAAGGATGACCAATTACCAGGGAAGCCTCCAGCAGAAAATGCTATTTCTCTGGAAGTTTGGAGGTAAAAGACTGATAAAGATGTAAAAGTGAAAACCCATCTGATCAAAGAATGTAAAGGCAAGTGTTTTAAAGATGCAAGTTAGTCTTCCTACCCATTATTCAAATGTAGACAAGCTGACAGTTCTACTTTTATGCTCTCTTGATCATGTCATACTTTCTCCTCTTCTGTTCTCTTTCTATTTTTCCTTCAATCACCCATTATATATATACTAGATATTCTGTTTTTCCTCCTTCCATTTCAGTTCCACCCCTGGATCAGTCACTCTTTCTTTGTGCTCTTAGCTGTTTTTGATATTTTGCAGCCAAAATAACCAATATTCCACTTCTGAATGTAATTACTGCATGTATCTCGGTATAACTATATATTTATTTAGATAGTGAGTTCTGTTTAGATATATACATACATTTAAGATGCAGTAGACAACTGTATGTGAATATGTGTGTGTGTTTGTGTGTCCCTCTTTGTTTTTGTGTATATGTTATGTGTAATATATGTACTAGGAAACTCATTTCCAAAATGCCACTGGAAAAGGTGCATGAATGTTCATGGAAGTGTTAAAGCAACACAAATACACAACATACCTGGAAGGATATGCTGTGGTTAGAATATACGTGTAGTAATGATAGGGGGATGGAGTATATCAACAGCCTGTCACACTATTAGGAACACACTGTCCTGAACACATGCTTAAGTATGGGGTGGCACCAACAACCTGACAGAATATTAAAAGTGAACAGTCAGAATAAAGAGAAAATGATCACTGTAGAAACCTCAAGGGGACTTGAATATGGCCTTGACACAAAAGGACAGACTTATCTGTACCTATTCAGAAAACTTTAAGAGTCTTCTAAAAGGCCCACGTTTTTTAGCTGGTAAAAGAAGCCAGAGCACAGACAATGAAGAAGCCCATAATGCATGTTACATAATCATGTTAGAAGAGCTAATCATTAAATTAATGAACAATGTCTGCATGACAGCAGAGAGGGAGAGATCCACAGCAATAACCCCAAGAAAAACCTATACCTGCATTTATAAATGAAAAGCTACACGGTCTACTTAATGTCAGTGTACCAACATATGAGTTCCTGATTTGGCAGCTTTGCAAGTTAGCAATGAATATAACAAAGCACAGTAGGAAGATACCAATTTTATGAAGCTCCTGAGAAATATTCACATACAAACACACAACAAACACACACATGCACATGTATATAAACACAAACACACACACGTGTGTGTGTGTGTGTGTGTGTGTGTGTGTGTGTGTGTGTGTGTGTGTGTGTGTGTGTGCGCGTGCATGTGCATTTGTATGTTTTCTAGCCAATCTGCTGTGTTTCAGACAAACAGTTGGATGCAGGATTGGATAATACAGTGTGTTATAGCCATGGGGTCTAACACTACAAAAGAAAGAACTTACATGGCAACTGTGTTTGAATTCAACTAGTCCACCAGGCTTGAATAGGATAATTTCTATTTCTTGTTTATTTAAACTCAAAACCAACCAAGGTTAATCATCATGTATTTTTCAACATTTATTTAATACTTTGCATTCACCTTAGTCTGGAAGTGTTTTAGCCACTTTTAATTAACCGGAAGGTCTTGCAGTGTTTAAAATGGTTTTAAAATTTTGTGTATACTTCACTTTAAAAGTGAACGAGTTTCTTTTAATTTTTTTGGCACAAATTGTATCTGATGAAGTCTTCCGGATTTATATCTGAGATGAAAGCACTTATGGTTGTTATTAAACAGTGAATCATTTGCAAAGCCTGGTTCATTACACTGAGTGATTTGTTCTTTACAGAAGTAGAACAGTTTGTTTTCACTTAATAATGGTAATTACATTTTTTGGTCGTCTTTGGTAGTGATCTACCTGCATTCTGTCCCTTCTCTTCCTGGTTGTGTTTTTTTTTTTTCAAAGTTTGTTTCGTTACATGAAATGCTACCAGTTAAAGAAGAAGAAAGATTTTCCTCCAAACCTACTGTGTTCAAAACAACATCCTCTTTACTAGAATGAGGCAAACACTGATGTTCACTTAAATTACCCGAACTATGTTCAGCTTCAGATTCATTTAATGCCTTCTTGGAATTAAAATATAGGGACACCTCTGATGGTATAAAGCTCTTATACTTAGAACTGTACCAATCAACCAACAAAATTTCGCTCAAATTTTCTCTATGATCTAAGTTTCTTTTTCATACTTAATATCAGTTACACCAGCATCAACTTTTGATAAAAGGACTTAGAACATTTTTTTATTCACTCCATTAACTTTCCTAGATTTCTTTTTCCTCTTAACTAGTTTTAACTTCCCAACATGTTTTCGACTTTGGTCCTTATTTAAATTTCAACTGATTAACCTTACTCTCTTATAATTAGTATTATTATTACTTTTTATGTGTACCCTGATTAAGTTATAAACTGAAAGCATAATATGTAAATATCATAACATGCAACTACGTCACCAAGCTCTATATCCAATCTGAAGTCTCTTGCTTTTAATTGTGTCTGTCCATGAGAATTGTGAGTCCCTACTAGGGAACACTACTAAGCCATTGTACATAATCACTTTGTTTTATATTTTCTAATGTTATCCAACTTCTTGTGTAATCTATGTAAGTTTGTCTATTTGGAGCTTTTCTCCCCAGTCCTCCGCTGAAAATGGATATGTATCCAGTCAGACTATCCTGGTAAACAAATGTAAAATAAATAAATAAAATAAATGAATAAATGCTCTGCCAATTTTTAACAAATTCAGAAGCAGATCTTAATTCTACTCCATTGCTGCATGCACATTCAGTTTGAGAATGTAACAATTTACTATTTAAACTTAATATTCAGTCTCCCAAGCATTTATAATTAATTACATGTTTGTTCTAAATCAGAAATTATTAGCAAAACCCCACGAGTTATACATGTACCCAAATATTTCCGATTAATCAAATCTACAAGAACATGTGAATTTAAAGAATCACTAATAATCACTTGCAAACTTTTATACTTTATACTTTAAACTAACAACTGAGTTGTTATTGACTTATAACAACTTAAATGCCATAATACTCAAGCACCAAAAAGAGAAGAATATAGCGTCCACTCAAGAGCTGAAAAATTGTACTTCAGCACACAGCCCAAGATAGGAATACACACACCCCCATTAAACTATACATACTTTCAGTGCTGTAGAACTAAACCATTAACAAATATCAAAGTATTTTTTCACGGAGTTCACAGCACACCAAGTCCCACACAATAGCAAAATATAAAGTGTCCGCTCAACAGCAGAAAAGTTATAGTTCAACAGACAGCCTAGATAGGAAGACATACCCCAGCTCCTAAACAGCATATACTATATCAGTGCTGTAGAACTAAAAAAATATATATATATCAAAATGTCTTCACCTGTGTCCTTAAAAGAACAACCAGGGAAGAGTTCATAGAGTTTCACGGTCAAAGAAATGCTGCTAATGAACTGTAACCTATCAACCACCAGCAAAAATAAATAAATAAAACAAAAATAAATAAATAAATAAAACAGGCAGAAATATCCAAAATATCCAACCACTGAGCACCTCCATGAATGATTCTGAAAAGCCACCCCTAGTGACAACAGTCTTCAACCTAGTGTTACAGACAGTTGGACTACCTTTGTTTCTCCTGCCAGCCTTGCTGACTTGGGTTTCTTGAGGTAGTGCACCCTCTACTAATAACGCTCCCTGGTAAAGAGTGCGAGAGATGTATCTACACCAAAAATCTTGAACCCATGCTCTCTCGCACTCAAAACAGCAACAAGGAGGAGGTTGTCAACTCGCCCACCACTACATATGCACATAGTACCATTACTCATACACACAGTATGCATCAAACAAAACAATCTGCATGTCAAATCCTCTAAGGGGTCCTTTGAGAGAAACTTAGCAAGTACAGCTAAGGATAACCATAAGGCCTTTTACAGCTACATACAAAGCCTAAAAGGTAGGACCCAAGCATGTGCAAAACTAGTGACCAATGGTATCACACACACTGACCCCACAGAGAAAGGAAGCCTGCTAGCAGATAGATTTGGAGAAAATTTCACTCCCTTATCCACTCCTAACTTATCACAAACCTTCTCCCACCCCCCCCCCCATAAATCTGAAGAGCAGGTCCTCAAAGCCTTGTTCAAGGCAAAAAACACAGCCTCTATGCTACCAGATGACATACCAGGCTGTCTTCTAAACAGGCTAAAGCATGAACTAGCATCACCAATACGTACCCTTTTAATCACAGCTTAATGCGTGGCATGTTAAAAAAAGTCCAGAAGGAGACTTTGGTTATGTGCATAAGCAAAGTATGCATGCACCTCATATGTTTACAGGAATAATGAAGGCTCAGTTGGGTAGGGTCAGTAAGTTAAATACTGATAACCAGAAATGTAATCAGCAGTTAGAAGAGATGGTTGATGAATTTATAAATAGTGGTTATATTCAAAGAGAACGTCTTAGAATTTGTGACTGGGTAAAAAAAGGACAGAGAAACCTCTCAGAAACCCATATTTTCTATGGGGGCAGAAGAAGTGGTACAAAAGGGAGCTCAATGTATTAAAATTATGTATGTAACTACTTTTAATGTAAGGACAGGTGATCTTAAAAGAAGTATACAAAAGAATTGGACTATTTTGTTGGCTCTACCTGAGCTGCAGGCAGTAGTGAATGAAAAGCCTTATTTTTCTTATCGTAACACTAGAAACTTAAAAAGGCTATGTTATAAAGATTTTAAAGTATATGCCAAGCAACAAACAGTTACGAAGCAAGGCACTTTTAAGTGTATGAATTATAGTTATTGTAATAATATTTTAACAGGTAAAAGCAATGTGTTCACACATCCAGTTGTAATACCAGCTATGTGGTGTACCTCGCAACTTGTGTAAAATGTTTTTCATTTTATGTGGGGAAAACCACCAGAAAGCTGAGGGAGTGGATTATTGAGCATAAGTTGGATATAAGAAGGAGAAATGACAAGAATGCTCTAAGTAGACACATCATGAGCAAGGTTGAGGACCATTGTGTTAAGTTTAGGGTAATAGACATAGTAGTGAAAGGAACCAGGGAAGGGGGTGATTTCAACAATTTTCTTTACAATAAAGTGTATGAATGGATTATTAGATTATGTGTATGGTTTGAACCTGGTCTTAACAATACTGTAAGTATTAACCCTGTTTTCGTAAGAATACAACAAAATATTTAATGTAATTTAAAAAAAATATTAATGCAGTGTCATGTGATATGCTGGCTGTGGTCATGTGATACTTGTTTGCTCTTATTTAAATGGTGATTATTCTGTGTAATGGTATTAGCATTAAGAAAGGGTTGTTACCCAAACGCTTTGCTTTATTAAAGATTTTGCTTGACGTTGTAGCGGTTTATTTCTCAATCATAGCCTAAACACAGGCTTTGCTCATGCGTACTGGAGAACTGTAACAGTTATTCCCCTCTACAAAGGTGTCCTAGCAACAAAACTGGGGAATTACATACCCATAAGCCTGACCAGCCTCATCTGTAAGGCCATAGAATTTATCATTATGGACCTCATAAATAAAGAAATAGATGGCCACCAAACCCTGGATCCTACTCAAGTCGGCTTTGTCAAGGGCAGATCCTGCTTGTAAAATCTGGTGGACTTCTTTGAAAATGTGACCAGGGCCATTGACAAGGGCAGATCTGTGCACACAGCATGCCTCAACTTGGCAAAGGCTTTTGGCACAATCCCACATTCAGGCATTACCGATAAACTTAGCAAACTGAATGTAAACCCTTTCATTGTAAGATGGGCTGCCAACTGGCTCACAAACCAGACACACACTATCAAAATGGGTGACTCCACATCAAACAGTAGATCTGTCACCAGTGGAGTGCCACTTGAGTCAGTGTTGGGCCCCCTATTGTTTGGTATATACTTCTCAAAAGTTCAGGCCAAAACTAATGGGTTATGGCTAACCAAGTTTGCAGACGACTGCAAACTAGGTACAATCATTGAATCCCCAAATGATGTCAGTATACTCCAGGAGGGTCTCACTCAGACTAATGACTGGTGTATTAGACACAGACTCAAACTGAATGCAAAGAAATGCATCATCATTCCCTTCAACACAAATAATGTCCTTTCACACTACCAAATCAACAACAATACCCTAAGTACCCATGAAGTGATAAAGGACCTTGGATTACAAGTTGGCTGCAACCTTTACTTTAACCCCCATGTGTCTACTGAAGTAAGGAAGGTTTTCTCTGTAGCACACTTCATTAGTAAAGGCATCACCCCAAGAGCAAAAGAGGTTATAACCCCTCTATACTCGGCACTAATCAAGCCCATAATTAAGTATAATGCCCCATTCGGCATGTACAGTAGAAAGCACCAGCAGCAACTGCAGAGACCTCAAAGGTTTCTAATAACAGAGATTAAGAGGCTCCAGCATGTGCCTTACACAGACCGACTAAAGTCCCTGTAACTATAGTCTGTGTCATATAGATTTCTTAGGGAAGACTTATGCCTGGCCTACAGAGAAATCCAAGACCCAAATCTAATGAATTTGCTGCATATCAGTAAATCAAATGGGACTAAGGCTACCTATTCCAGGGACATAAATATGCCCTGTGATTTAAATAGGACATGCTAGAGGGACAGATTTATCTCCCAGCAACTGCTGCGTCTTTGGAACAGACTACCAATTCATGTGAAACAGAGCACCTATGACACTTTTGGAGAAGAACCTGAATGAATGAACGGGGCACTATAAATTCTTACCAAGGATAGTGCCCACAACCCTCCTGGACATAGGCAGTCATCACTAAATGCAATCTTGAGTATTGACTAGCATTTTTATGGTATTATAATGGGATGAAATGGCTAAGCTTAAAATGACCTCTGGGTTGATAACCTAGTAATATCCTATGATCCTAATAGTGGGTAACCAAGACAATACCAATTAAAATAGGAATAAAAAATTATATAATAATGTAAAACCTAGTACGCATATTATGGAAATGATACATATTATTGAAAATAAAATACACAGAAAATCAGCTGAAAGTAAGAGCACTTATGGGAAAAAAAGAAGATGTTTTTTTTTGCAATTAAATTCCAACAGGTACAGTAAATAAAGATAGTGATGAATACGTAACCTACAAGAAAGTTAACCTAGTCAACTGCAAAGAAATGTTTGCAAGTGGCTGAGTTTCTAATGACGGTTACCCATTTTGTTATGAATGTCACAAATTTAGTTGATTGCCTAGCCATGGCAGGAAACAAGTTGTTAGTTCTTGAGCAAAGCACAGAGAAGGAATGCTCAGTTGTTCTGAATCTATCTGTAGGTCTCCCCCAACTTCCTCCTTACAATCTACTCAGTGACTCACCTCCCCTTATTTGTCACACTCAGCCCATTTTTTCCTCAACAGGTTAAGATCCAGGTCCAGTCAATCCCTCTCTATACACTTGAAAGCCAGGGTATGGCATAAGGGAGTGATGGTTAGTCTACAGATGTGTTAGCAGGGAACAACCCTCCTAGCAGCAGTGGCATCTGCAAGTGCTTAATTAAATGATGCACACACATACATGCTTTTGCACTTGTGTCTACTCCTGGTAGGCAGGGAAACCATTGATGCAAGCACAGTCATCTAGTCCCTCTAAGGCAACCAGCTGTAAGCCAGGACAGGCACACCCATCCTCCTCATGCCAGCTCTAAAAGTCACCCAAGCCTTCTGTGTCAGAGGGAATGGCTCTGTCTGTAGATTTTTGAGGTAAAGTAGTATTATTTGGTTGAGATCTGACAGATTACAAGCCGGATTTTGAAAATAATTTATGTGCAGTGTGACATATTGTCCAAGGTTCTGACTGATATTATATGTACCAGTGTGGCAGATTGCTGTTTGTTGCATAGTGCTCTCTTGTATAAGCTGATAACATGAAGCTGCATATTATGAGGGATCTTCTAGACCCTTCACCTTGTGATTGAAGCATCCGGTATTAGAAGAAGTGTGCATTCTAATAGGAATGTTTGAACAATTTTCTCCATGGTTAGAATTTGAAAAACATCCTTGCATCAATGCGGCACTTCACTAATTTTAGCCTGGTTTGTTCTATGGGCATCTTCTGATTAAGGGGGAAATTAAGCAACACACTTAAGTGTATAAATGACAGGGTATTCTCACGTTTATTATGTGATGAGTTTAGAATCTGCCAGTCAGTGGAAGTTTCCTGAATTTGGCTTTGGCTCCCAAAAGTAAATATTTGTTCTTCTTCTCATTACAAAGCAGCTAAGGTCTTTAATGATTTTCATATAGCTGACCATTATATGCTAATATAGCTTGATAGGGTGCAGCAGATCTGCTGAGCTGTTGGTTATCGGCATACAGCTTATGTCACATTAAAAGCAATAGAGAGGAGAGCAAGCACAGAAATAAATTGAATACATAAACTGTACTTTCCCGACACATGGTAGACTGATAAAAACACAACCAGAAACCTTGATCATAATAACTGACCATCAGTGGCGGCTGGTGACTTCAAATCAAAGGGGGGCTGCAGGAGACAGCTGAATGGGTGGGGTCAATGGGAAGGGGTGTGGCCAACTAGAAAGGGGAGGGGCTATGCTCAAAACCACAAAAAACTAACTAAATACACTGCCGTGGCTGCCAAACCGTCGTTATGAGAGTCCAATCAAGACAAAATGAAGTGTAGAAGAATAAAAATATTTCAATGTATTGGCTGCATGACAGCTTACTTAATATCTAGATGGAAACAAAAAGGTTGTGAGGCATGAAAAAATAAATTACTTTTTTAAATACATTAATGGAATGCCAGTCAAAATCAAGTATAAGAAAAACAAGCAGCACTCAACTCAAACCACTTCTTGCACTGCAGTTCTAATTATAATGTATATTCATCTTTATGACCTGCTGCCTGACAACTATCTACTTGTTTCATGGGGAAAACATGATCAAAGTAAAAAATGAAAAGCAAACAAGAAATAAGCTCAAGATACATTGCTTAAAATGATTGCTGTACAGGTTATGGACCACACGATTGGCATTCTGTTTAGTTTACTGGTAAAGCCTGCAGAGATGACTGGAAGTCTCCAAGTGTAATGAGCTTCTTAAAATAATGTAATCCTGTCCTTTATTACAAATACTGTCATATGCATTTCAATACCCAAGGCTTATACATTATCTAGTTAAGTATTCTCTACATGGCAACAACAGAAAGGCTTTCAATGTTGGCAATTCTTTAACAGTATCCTTATTAAAGCTTACTTGCATTTTACAATCTCAGCCAAGCTTACCTGATGGTCATTAAAGTATTGCTACTTAAACACAGAGCAACAGGCACTTTGAGTAATAAACATAAATCAACAGTACAAAAAATATGACAGAAACCAGACCATTCTGCAAAAATCAAGGACAGATGAAAAGTCACTCTAGTACTTGTGTCTACCCTGGATGGGGGGATACCCTGCACATTTACACTGCATAACTACTCCTTGCCTTGCTTCAACACATCCAGAGTCACTACATGGGGGAGTGGGGTGTAACAAGTATGTCACAATTTGAAATGTCTCTGGTTGACTGATGACCCTGACACATTTGTCATACCTCTCAACCTCAGAGCAAGAAATCTGGACAAAGCCATACAAAGAAGTGGGACAAAAGCCCAAAAACAAGGACAATTTTTTAAAAATATTGCTGTTATAAACTTAGAAAGATAATAGAATAGATTTTGCATTAGTATGAATTTTCTGAATGGTATGAAATCTGAAACTCAAATGTCTGTCATTATTTTCTAACTTCAGTCTTTAATGATTTGTCACTAATTTGCCAAAAAAACACAATTTTATGAAAAATGGACCAAAAATGTGATGTAAAATATAAAATAGCCACACAATACAGCTGGGAACCTGTCAAAGAAGGGACACTTTAATATTAGTACTGCTAACTTGAGCAGCTGACAGAATAAAAGAATATACATGCATTTCTGAAATAAAAGTAATCTATAACTATGATTACAGTTATTTCTTAATTGTAAACCCTCCATGTTTTCTTCCAAAATTGCTATTTTGCAGAGGGATTATTAGGGGAAGAGCAACATTTTGAGCCAAAATTAGGGACAGTTGAGAGGTTTGGCTATGCCTAATTCTATAAAACAATTTATTTGCATGTACCTCTCAACCTGTTAATGCAATAAATCTGGACAAGGCCAAATATATTGGGGGAACATATAAACAGTACTAAAAATTGCTCTTGTATAAACTGAGACAGTTGATATAACAACAAGTCTTACTTTAGCATGCATTAGTTATGAAGTCAGTGTGTCATTATTTAGTGACTTAATTCCTAAATGATTTGCCACAAATTTTATGAGGAACAAACCAAAAATAAGAAGCAAAAATCTATTCATTCTTTGAAAATCTGGACAGTTGGGAGGTATAGTTCAGCTGGGGCTGTCTAAGTTTGCCACCCTTCCCCCTCACAAAATCATGGTCGAATGGAGCCTCCTCCTGGAGCCATTCCAATAAACCATCACTTGGCTATTTCACTCCATTTACCATAAACACTAATGTGCATACTGATTTACTTCTATGATGATTTGGACTTCATTTGAAAGTTTTATTTTGCATTTTACAGCACAAACACTAAGACATCTGCTAAACAAACATAGCATTAAAACTTCTCTGCCCTTGAAACTCACATTCATTGAAACAGCATTGAAACCCACATTCAAAGAAAATACATTTTTACCAGTGGCAGATAAAGATTAATTCTGGGCTGTTTTCAAATCATAGGCCCCTTGCATATAAAACATGCATGTGCTCTTTGATACACCTTCCTATTGTTTTGAACATTTTTCCAGTAAACAATGAAACAAAATGCATGCACCAATAATGACAAAACTGCCCAATTCAGAACATTTCCATCATAAAAGTCTACTCAAACTTCTACAGTCTACCATTATCAGTAAATATGCACAATTCTACAGTCCACTATTATCAGTAAATATGCACAATCTCTGAAGTAAAAAAGTCATCTAAATAATTCCACATTAAATAAATCTGTAACTAATGACGAGGTTGCTGCTAGCACAAACCTTTATATTTCATGGTTTCATCGAAAAATAAAGTGTCTGATGCCCCTGAGGAATAAATTACCTATATATTACATTAAAAATGATAAGCTAGTAATATTGCAATAGGAAATGGATGGCAAACAGATAACAGGCTCATAGTTAGCATCTTAACTTTTTCAGTAGAGCAGCATTCACCCCTTGTGGGAGTAGAACCAACAACCTTCTGCATCAGAAGCAAATGCACAACCTGTTGTGCTATTAACATTGCAAGCTGACTTATCATAAGCAGCACTAAGCTTCTCTTCCCCTGCAGCTCTCAGCTCCTTGTAAAATCTACTCAATACTCAACTGCATCTCAACTTCGCAGCACAAGAAATCTGGAAAAAGCCAAATTTATTGGGGGGGGGGGGCTCAAAAGGCCAAAAACCAGGGACACATTAAACATTGCTTGTATAATCTTGGAAAGTTGTAGAAAATGTTGTGTTACCACCATACATTTTACTGCCAAGGTCCCTGTGCAAAAGAGTCAGAGCAACATACCACTATGCCAAATCACCTGCTTTGTGAAAGAAAAATGCTGTGTTACCACCATACATTTTACTGCCAAGGTCCCTGTGCAAAGCAGTCAGAGCAACATACCACTACGCCATATCAGCTGCTTTGTGAAAAGAGAGGAAGACTGAAACTTAAATGGCTATCATTTAATGAATTCAGTTCTCACCATAGCTGTCAACCTCTTAGCACAAAACACCTGGACAAACCCAGTAATGAGGGAATACAGCCTTCAGACATACTCAGTGAATTCAGTTCTTGCCATAGTTGTCAACCTTAGCACTAAAAACCTGGACAAAGCCAATAAGGGGGTAATACAGTCCCAAAAATAAAGACAAATTTCAAATATTCATCTTATAAACTTAGAAAATTGCTAGAATAAAAGGTCGTGTTACTATGTATTTTCTGAAGAATATGAAGTCTGAAATTCAAATGCCCTTTAATTTTATTTAACATTTGTTAATCATTACAATCTGAATTGAACAAAAAAAAAAACAATTTTCATCAGAGGCCCAGGAAGAAATAATGCAGACATGTCTTTATAACATGGGAGGACACAAAAGCAAACCCACACAAACGCAGGGAGAAGATGCAGACCCCACACAGAAGGCACCCCAGCCAAGAATCAAACCCGAGAACCTGCAGCCATAAAGCAACAATACTACCACTGCACCATCAAATACCATGCATTGCAGCATTTAGAAACCACAGATATTATGAGGAGCAGTCAGATCAGATCAAATATGAGGCAGAAATCTGCAATTTTTTTACAAATGGTGGTGGGTAGGGAATTCAGGTCCTTAACACCTGCATACAAGGTACAGGGTTCAAGCCTGAATATCTCTACTCAACACCATTTGTTCTCTAGCCACCAGTATATAGTATCTGGGGCATTTTACACACACACACAGATTTGAAATCTGTTAAAAACATGTGTATTGCTAAGGAAAACCTTGCCCCCCCAGTGTGCCCCTAAGTTAGGGCCTTTGTTTCCATGTTTTACACCGTAGAAATCTCCATCTCTACCACTTACTGTACTAGAGTGTACTGAATAATCCCTTAAATAGCTCTGTCCTGATTGATTCTCCATAAAGAATTACAGGGTATCAATTTCATCTTTCCCTACTTGAGTAGCCACAATAAATAACTTTGAGATCATAAAAGCCAAACTTCAGATTGTGATATGCATGTTTGATTCCAAAAGCCGTGTGGAACAACATAGATTTGTAGTAACTCCTTTACATTTGCCATAAATGCTTAACAACTTTACTCGACTGACATTCCAACATGTTAACCATTCATGTAAGGGGAAAAAACACTTTACTGTTGGATGTACACTTTGAAATTAAGAAGTTTTTCTTTGATCCCTCCTTTCCATAATTGTTACCGTCCCCCATACCTCATATGTGCCGAGTCTACAAGCAAAATTCTTGCCCCCTGAACTTACTCTGGTATTGATAGGCTCAGCCACAGACCCTTAGGCATCTGGAGGCTGGGCATATCTATGCATCTCTCAGGGGTGGGGGTTTGCTTACACTTTGAAATTAGAAGCCGTTGCAGGGCATCAAGAATCAGTACTAATCTGCCAATGCAGAGTGAGAGTTCTAAATAGGAATTTTTAATAGAATACTTTCAGATTTCTTTTTGTTGGTGTGGGTCCTGATACCCCAACTTTCAGTAGTATGAAAAATGAAAATATTAAGTGGAATGCTAGCAGTTCATTTAATAGCAGTTAATTCTGAAACTTGTTAGCGGTTAAAACAATTTTGAAGAACAGCTTTCCATTTTGCATCTCCTTCTGTAGGGACTGTGTTCCCACATCATTTTACACTAAATCACTGACTAACAAGACTGTTAACTATATAACTGTTTATACACACACACACACACACACACACACACACACACACACACACACACACACACACACACACACACACACACTCCAGCGACCAATCCAAACACCTACCTGCTGCCTTTGTCCCCAAACCCATGCAGTCGACGCCGATAATCCAGCAAGCCCAGCGACCATTGTCTCGAAGCCGGTAATCCAGCAACGTTGTCCTGAAGCCTGCGCCCGAACACCTCTCGAAGCCGGTAATCCAGCGACCATTGTCCTGAAGCTCGCGCAGTCGCACACTGACAGTCCCGCCCTGCGAGAGCAGCTCAGTCCTTCTCATTGGCTCTGACTGCGGCTGAAGCAGTCCGGGAGCCCCTCTATTCTGTGCGGTTGTCACAGCACAGATTTCTGGTATCTCACAGCAATGATTGCTGGGTACCTGTTAGTCCATATCCGGACTGCCGATAAAGGCATTCTGAGTCAAATAAATTTTTTGTTTTGCAGATATTTTTTCTGCATTTGTAGGTGGGAGGGCTGCAGTCCGGCAGTCTGATAGGACGAGCCACCCCTGATACTTGCCCAATAAAATTTTTGCATAAGGCTTTTTTGTAGGCTTTATGCCAAAACAGCCTGAAAAAAAGATGTCATTAGCTGAGGCTAGAAGTGTCTTATGGCAGTCCCTCTGAACGATCAACTACGTTACCACTTTACCATCTAGCCTAATTCCTCTCTCTGTACAGTAATCCCTTACACTCAATGTAGCCACCACACCCCTTTAGAATGAAGCTTCCTTGACTAACTCCCTCAGGTTTTCTAAGGTGAGACCAAAGAATTGTACCTATCAGTAATTTTCTTCATGATCCTTACAAGTTCCCCTTCCATGGAATTTCTAATATATTTTTGCACCTGTAGTGCTGATTTAGGATTACTGCTACTATCTCTTCTCCTGAAGTAGTCTCTTTCAGAGGGATCTTATGTAATGTTTGGTAACTATGACTCAGATTTGGGGTCCTATACCTAGCACTTTGATGAAATAGTCACCCCACTAGTCTTTATTGGATATGTGGATGCTGGCTGGGTCTTCTCCCCAAGTCACTGCCTTCCCCCATGTTTGCCTCCATGCCTGGCAGTGTGTAATAAATTACACATATTCTTTTCTATTACATCTCTGCTGCTGGTTTTCTGAAAATAATAGACTTACAACCTTTACACAGCTCTTGACATTGTGTATGGTTATAGTGAAAGAAATGTATTTCATGAATACTTTCAAGCTAAATGGATAGATTGAATACCATTCTGAAATATCTGGGCATTGCTCCTATCTATTTAGAGTGATCTCAAAGTTTGCTATCTGCGTGTTCTAGTAGGATCATAAATGTAAGTCCTAGTGGAAGGCCAGGATTTATATTTCTATATTTTGATTTTTATATACATGCAGGGGAGGCTCAGTGAAATAAAGCTGTACAACACAGTACTATAAGGAAATTCTTACACTAGCTAGTTAACCTAACCAGCATGTTTTGGAGGTATGGGAGGAAGCAGCACTTCTGTGCAAGCCCATATGGGGACAATGACATAATACACATCCTACTCACACAGCATCCAAAAGGCAAGAATTAAATCTGGACCATGAAAATGAAAGGCAGCACTAAACACTACAAAACCATTGCTCCATATATACTGGGGAGAGAGAGAGGGGGCACTGTGCTCAGAGACACTTTAAGCGCCAGATGTTTGGAGTTTCAGCTTGCACCATAACCTATTTGATGGTAGCTTCACCACAAGCTTCATTAAAACAGTACTTGTTTACTGACCCTTCTGTGTTGAATATGTAGCAAAACAAGGCTTATAGGACTTGCAGGTTTAATTAAGCATTACGATGCTTTAGCCCTGCGATTTTTAAAGAGTTGAACTTTCCAGCCTCCAACAACCCCTCCAAAAATAAAACTTTTGCCAACTAATTCTTTCAGTAATCCTTTATCCATTTTTCTGCAGTCAGCCAAACTAACTTTCTACTGCAAAGAAAATGATTTTTAATTGCTCTGTAGAAAATCTCTTTATTTTACTTCTTGAAAAGGAATATGTCCAATTTAGCACCTTTCTTGTTATGACATTTGATTATATTGTACCAATTCTGTATCTCATTGTTAAGATTAATTGAAAAAATAATGAAAGGGGCTAAATGCACTGTAAGAATATTTCCTTTATTCTTGTTTACTACTGATGTCAAAAGTCACATCAGGAGTGTATCAGGGACAGAGCTTGGTGGGCAAGGCAAATACTTAAAAACTGGGGCAGAATGTTTAAGTAAAGATATTAAGAATTGTACAGGTTAAGGGGTAGAAGCTGACTGATGTGACTGAAGAAAGATGATTCTGCTTCAAGCAGCATAGCCTTTAGAGTTAAATTGCCATCAATGACAGGAGGAGAAATAAGGCATATTATGTGGGTTGGAAATGTATAGAATATTTTCAACTAGTAATCTCCCCACTGCCTTCTCTTTTTCTCATGTACCTACCTCCAACATAAAAAAAACTCTTAACTAAACTTAAGCCCACCAGATTAGCAACAGACAACCTCCCAGGTGAATACCTACAAATCGCAGCTGATGCTCTGGTCTACCCAGTATCCATCTTGATTAACCGATCTCTGTCAGAAAGTTACGTTCCCACACTGTGGAAAGTATCACATATAATTCCCCTCCACAAAGGCGGACCTTCCACAGAACTAACCAATTACCACCCCATAGCTATTCTCTCTCCACTCTCCAAAATACTAGAGAGATGCATACACTCTCAGGTCTCAGACTACCTCCTTACTAACAACCTCCTTTCCAATATTTCCAATACTCAGCATGGTTTCCGACCAAACCATAGCACCACTTCTGCCTTACTCTCCTTTACTAACACTATCCTTCAGCATAAAAACAATGGCTATCTCTCCTTTGCTACTTTCCTAGACCTATCTAAAGCATTTGACATGGTCCCACACAAACAACTTATCTATATCCTCAATAACCTATCCTTCTCACAATCAGTCACCAACTGGTTTCAGAGTTACCTGTCTGACCGCCAACAATCTGTTCTATGGCAGAATTACATATCTCCCCAACTACCTGTCTCCATAGGGGTTCCCCAAGGATCCATCCTTGGACCACTAATCTTCTCTGTTTTCACCAATAATCTAGCCTCTGCCACCAAACATGGCACACTCATACAATACGCAGATGACTCAACCATCATCTGCTCAGCCCAGTCCCTACCCAAACTGTAAAAAGTCACACAGGAAGCCTTTTCCTCTGTTGAAACTTGGTTATCCGATGCCCAATTAATACTCAACCCAAACAAAACTAAACTACTCATCTTCCAACCCACCAAACATACTCAAAACAACTCTCACTTTAACATCACAGCAAGAGACAACACCACTATATACCCAACTGAACACACCAAATTGCTAGGAGTGGAAATAGACAATAAACTAAAGTTTGACATTCACATATCCTTGACCATAAAAAAAGTCCACAAATAACTAGGAGCGTTATACAGAAATAAGCAACTTCTCACCAAAGCAGCAAAGATTTCAATAGCAAATTCCCACCTTATCTCCACCCTACTTTATGCCTGTCCAATATATATACCAACCTAAGGCAATGTGATTTAAACAAGCTAGAGACCTGCTACAACAAAATCGCCAAATTCGCCACAGGGGCATCCTACCATAGTCACCACTGTCTCTCACTTGCTGAACTGGGCTGGCTTGAACTCCCTCACCTCTTTCAATGGTATCAACTCTCACTTGCCCACAAACTAGTAAATCATCCACTAAATGTCCCATCCCCCCAGAATCTACTCCAACCCTATCGCACCACCAGACCACTAAGATCCAGCAACAAAAATCGCTTGCAGATCACTAAAGCCAATAACTCTGCTGGTGAAGCACTATTCTCTTGCACAATAGCCAAATTATGGAACTCCCTCCCACCCACAATTACCTCCATACCATCATGCACCCACTTCAAAACTTTACTAAAAGCACACCTAAAAACATGCTGGCTATGCCCTTGCAACTCCCACTCTAATATCACCCTCCCCATCCAACCACTACCTTTCTTTCCACTCCACTAACTACCCTGATTATAGCAAGCTCAGATGCTCATAAGCCAGTACTTATTATACAGCAGGAACTTCATCTTGTAACATTTGTTAATGTCTGTTATGTACTTCACAGATAAAGATTCTAGTTGTCTACTGATGTACTATGTTCTTCATCTGTAAATATGTTGTAAGTAATTGCTATGTAAATTGTTAATCGCTATGTAATCCAATGTAGCTACTGTCTGTTTATTTTAACTGTGGAGATTTTCTCCCCAGGCCTCCGCTGAAAATGGACCTATGTCCAGTCGGACACTCCCGGTCAACAAATATAAATAAATAAAATAAATAAATAAATAATAATTCTCTTTCTGATAATTATGTCTGGTTAGGGAAAAATACAATGGATAATTTTCACACCACAACAGCTTAATAGATTTTTTTCTTTATTCACAATTTAACTCAGAAGAATTCTAGACTTACATTAATTTGAACGGAAGCATTCATCAGAGTCTGATTAGACATCAATGCCCACTGCCATGACAAGATTTTGCAAATGAAGCAAAATATGACACAGTGTTTAAGTGACTGGAAAAAAATGCAGTAACCGAGCAATATGATCCTGAGTAAAAACTGTGTTTGCTTTGATAATATTGTTAATATTTTGTGTTGCAGTCATTTTCTCTACTATAAACATTCATGTAGCACTTCCATTTAATTTCTGAAATAATAAATAATTTCAAGTGATCATTCCTAGATGCTTAATAGTTCATTCATTACTTTTTAACAATTGTTTATATTAAATAATTCTGAAATGAGTGACTGACATTTCTAATTGTGGCATGAATGCAACTAAAACTGAACAAAGAGTGAAATTGTCTGAATTCACAGCCCTGTTAAAAGCATAGAGGACTCCTATTCAACAGTCTCCGGAGATATCACTAATGACCGCAATGCTTTACATATAGAAACAGTGTGGCTATTAGCATTGGATGCAAAATACTTATCCCACATAGTGTGAACTGTACACTAGTCGCATACCACATGGGACTTCATTTGGCTTGAGATATACTGAAGTACTGTACGAGATGCCCATGGGAATGATTGTTTGAACATGCAGACGACCAAGAATTTACTTATTCCGTCATTAAAATGGATATTACAAATAGTACTTCCTGGTGCTGCAGTTTCATAGTTTCTGGTGATTTAATGCACAAAGAACCCATTTGCATAAATGAGTAATACAATAACCTATCATATGCAAGTTCTTGTTATAACAAAACTAATTGAAATTTTCATGAGAAATAAAACTAAAGTAACCGGTCTGATTAGGCAGCTGCTATAAGCATTTTATGATGCATTATATTTTTTGTACTTTCTGTGACACTTCTCCAGCAAAAACATTGTTTTAGCATTAAGTTGTCACTAAGTATTTATTTAATTTATCACAAATAACTTCCAATAAAGTCAACTTAACAATACAGGGACACTCTATTACCTTAGTGACACAGTGTATCAGTGAATGGATTTGGGGTATGTATAATGCAACATGTTCCATTCTCTAATGTGACATTTCTAAATTAACTGCACAATACTCTCAATTATGTGTTGCATTTCCTTTTATCTGTTACATGCATTCATGATTCATATATATCATATGACGTTATAAGACAACATATGTCCAGCTGAAAGAAAATAACTGACCAAACCTTCAGCCTCCTTAGAACTCCCATGTATATGACTTTTTCCTAATATACCTATTTTATTTATATATATATATATATATATATATATATATATATATATATATATCTGCAAAAAAACAGAGAAGATAATAAATATTTTAAAAAGTAAATCACTGCTGTTGCATTCATATAAACCATACCAACATTGATAGGGTGGTTTAACCTCTGGGAGTTGAACTCATCCAGTTGTAACCTTATTGACTTTACACGTTAAGAATAGTTGAGAACCCTTATCTCTATCAGGCTGAAGAAAGCTAACCTTACTTTGCAAAATCCCATAATACTGTCTACACTGTCTGAGCCCTAGGGTTTCCTTTTTCAGCATTTCTGCAAGGCAGACGGTGACCTAACAGGCCACACCACCCAGTCCCCCTTACACTATCCAGGTTTGAGCTTCATAGCTATACATAATCTTATGTGGGGGTGGGAGGTTGACATAAGGGGTGGGAGGTTGACATAAGGGGTGGGAGGCTTGCATAATGGTTAAGGTGTTTGCCTTACAAACACAAAGTGCAGAGTTTGATTCTCACATGAGGTATTTGACTAAGCTTAAAATGTCCCACAAGGGCAGTTAGCCTAGTACTATTCTATGAACCTATGAACTTATGGAATGTCACTTGGCTTCTCAAAAATATAGAGAGATTTTACCAATAAACACGGGACTACTGACTAGAGCAAGGGATTGAACTGAATTTGGTAAAATAGACATGTCTTTATCAGTTATCATATTAGCAGGCAATGTAGCTGGGCACTGGATACATGTGTCTCCTTATAGGTTCATAGGTAGGTACTAGGCTATCAACCCTGGGGCCTATACAAGCCCAGCGAAAAAGGTACCCTGGCTTTTGCCACCCAAGAAAATTATTTTCCTGTGCCACTGTCGAGCAGAGCCACAGAAGTGATCCCCTGGGTGAATTTCCTATTTCCCATCCAATCATCAAGATTTTTCTTGAAGAGTGCTAACGAGGAGCTTTGTTTGATAAAGATAGGTAGTTTATTCCAGAGTATGGGAAGTCTCTGGGACAGGAATCTACCCCTCAGGCATGTTCTGTTTATTGTGGTGACAAGGTTTAGGTTCCTAGAGCATGTAGCTTGGAGGGATTGGGATTTCTTTAAGTGGAGCATGTCCAACAGCTCTGGGTTTGACATAGTTTTGTATGTTAGCCAGAGATCACCTCTGAGTAGGTGATATGCGACAGAGTAAAGCTGGAGTTTTTTTAGATGGTCTGCGTAGGGCTCCTGTTTGAGGCCGGTAATCCTCTTTGTGAGGTATTTTTTCCGCCTTTCCAGATGTTGTAGATGTCTTGTGAGGTACATACCAAAAGGGGCATTGTACTCTATAATGGGTCTAATGAATGATGAGTAGAGGGGGAACAATGACATCTTTTTTCTGGATGAGAAACCTTTTGTGATGAGGTGTGCCACATAGAATGATTTCCTGACTACTGTGGCAATGTGATTAATAAAGGAGAGACTACTGTCCACCTGTGTCCTAAGATCTCTTATCACACTTTCAGTGTTAAGTAGACTACTGCCTATGTTGTAGTTCATGGGTACAGAGTTTTTACCAAAGGGGATGACAATGCACTTTTTGACATTGAGCTTGAGGCCATGGCTTTAACACCAGACATCTGTCTCAGTGAGGCCCTTTTGTTGAATGTCCACATCATTAGGAGTTTCCATTATGGCTCCTAGTTTGCAGTCATCTGCGAACTTTGTTAGCCAAAGACCTTCTGTGTTAGCCTGTACTTCAGAGAAGTAGATACCAAACAGAAGAGGACTTCAGGTGTGGAACACCGGTCACTCATGTTGGTAATAACTAGATCTAGGATATTTTTGCCCCTGGTGGGGGTGTGGATAAGTTGATCCAGGGCATTGGAGTTTATGAATTCCAGAAAGCATTGAGTGAAGGCGTTGGTACATGAGTAGTTTTCCCAGTTAATGGAGGGGTAGTTGAAATCGCCCATTATTAGGGTGTTTGGTTGAACCCTAATATTTTCCAGTACATCAAGAAAAGAGGAGTGGGAATCCTGGGGCATGGTGGGGGATCTGTAGAAAGCTACAATTTGGATTGCAGTTTTGTCCAGAGTTAGTTGCACTTGGATAACCTCGGCTGCATTATGCAGAGCAACTAACCTGGAGGTGTGGATATCCTTAATGAATATGGACACACCTCCACCTTTGGTGTTCAGGTCCAGGTTACATGGCCAAAAAGTGTGGTATGAGTTATAGCCTGGTAGTGCAGGGGTGCTCTCTGGAACCTTGAACCAGGTCTCAGTCACTGCACAGATATCAATGTTCTCCATTTTAAGGAATGCCTTGAGTGAGTGCGTTTTGAGATTTAGACTTCTAGCATTGAGTAGCATCACCCTCAGTTTTTGCTTGCCTGTTCCTGTTACAGTGGTGAATTTGTCATTTTAAACCTTGCCTAAAAAAGGCACTATATGGGCGGCAAGAAACATAGCCAGTATCCAGAATCCCAGGGGTGACAGGTGCAGGCCATCTCTGGCAAAGCATCGTGGTGTGTCGACCATGTCATCCCAGCAGACAGATACTGGATCCCTTTAAAATGACACCAGAAGCTTAGCCAATTATTGAAGTCAATCATTTTGTCCTTGTACTGCTGCATAATTCTAAGTGATGACAGAATGCTACTCAGGGCTAGGGTCATACCTGCCTGGGCTACAACATCAGAGAGCTCTTCCATGTCTCTTTTCATGTAGTCCAGGGAGGTACGTCTCAGGTCATTCACACCAACATGGACAATAACAAAGTCGTATTTGTACTTGTTGTGGAGTGACCTGAGTGCGTGGGTTATGTGGCGGATCCTGGCACCCGACAGGCAGCTGACAGTGACCTTCTCCTTATTTAGCCTGGTGAGTGGGACATCAGTGTGCCTGACTATAAATTCACCTATGACTAGTATGTTGGGTAAGTTGTTTTGCCTTATTGGCTGTGGTTGAGCGGCACACTGAGTCTACGGGCTATGTGTCATTTGGGTTGTGTTGGGGGGGGTGGAGGTTGCTTGCATTTCTGCTTTGGAGGTCTCTGTTGCTTGAGCAGATTGTTATTGAAAGCCTCTGTGAATGTTTTTGTGTTTTTATGTGTGGATTTTGGTGGTGTAGATTTAGTGAGACTATGTGATGAGTGTGGTGTGGTGCAAGTGCAGTTCTCTAATTCAATTCCTGGCTGTGCCATTTGTGTGAAGGTTGTATATCCTCACAGAGAATGCATGTGTTTTTATTTTTCTGGGGAGGTCTCTAGTTTCCTTTCACATCACATAGGTAAGTGAAGTCACAATGTTTTAAAATGCACTAAGGTGTTTGTGTGATATGCTCGTGTGTGTGTGTGTGTGTGTGTGTGTGTGTGTGTGTGTGTGTGTGTGTGTGTGTGTGTGTGTGTGTGTGTGTGTGTATGCATTTCTGTCTGTACATGCTGGTGTCTGTGATAGACTTAGCCCTCCACAGCCCTGAAATGGATACACTGGGTAATGCAAAAAGGATGGAAGGAGTTATCTAAGTTGAACATAAATATAGCAGGTGACTGGAAAAATTGCAATTTTCATTAAAGTCCTGGTGAGACTTCTAGCCAAAACAGTCGCCTAAGTCCACTACTCTCTTGACACCTTAGTACCATTCCAGTCAAGAATATTACTCCGAATTCTGAATAAAAATGTCTTTTTTGCCGTAGAAAAATGTTATATAAAAAGAAATTGGGAGAAGGTCAGTGTTTGCTTATAAAAAAGCAGAAACAGACTATTTATTTAACTGTGCATTTGCCATGTTAGAACACATGTTCAAAATATCCTGTTTATTATTTATCTGACAGGTTAGTTCAGACTGTTAAAGCTATGATCTTTTAATGACCTTCATCATGTAATCCTTCATTTGGCCATTTAATCTTCACTTGCAAGCTATGTCACTATGAGAAAGCTGTTGAAATAAACAAAATGTACTGCTCAGCCCTGAAAAAAAAATAAATAAAAATGAAAAAGAAAAGAAAACTTACCTACGTAAAAAATGGTAGTGGTCTTAGTAGCTATACTTCACAGCAAACAGGATGATTCCTTTCCTGGATAAGGGGTTATATGGATAAAGAAACTTAATTACAACTACAAATGTCACTGAAAATATAAATATAAATAGTATGGCAAAATGTGTACCAGCAATAGGGAACAAACATGCCTCTCAAATGTTGCTGATTTTACAGAACATCTTCGATTTTGTCTCATATTGTCCCATTCCCTCATAAATGCTATGATTTTTTAGTAATTCACTAAGGAGTAGAATCAGTCATTAATGCCAGACATTAGCATTTCATGCTTCTTATTGTTCGTGGTACAGCGGTAGCGTTGTTGCCTCACAGCAAGAGGTTCTCCTGTTCAATTCTCGGCAGGAGTATCTTCTGTGTGGAGTCTGCATGTCCTCCCCTCGGTCTAGTGGCCTCCGAAAGACATGCGTGAATGGGTGTGCCTTCGCTGAAGGTTGGGCTTCGAGCTGGCAACTCGGCACCATAAAAATCTACTGCCAATCATTAGCAGACTGGAGTTCCACTGTGCTGAGTCCTAACCAGGAAAAGACAAACATTGTTCAGAATGTTGGTGCAAAATGCACTGTTCTGTTATCTTTTAAATGGAATTAAAGTAATATCTAAAAATTATTGAGTTTAGATCTTTGTCCACTCATTATTTTTGACTTTGTGCAGAATTCTTGAACAAAGAGGTCAAAGAAGTATAGTGACAACACAAGTATTCAGAATGTTTCACAAAACCAACTAGCACTCACCTAAATAGAATTTCTGTCAGAGGTCTGACAATTTGCTTGTCCAGATCTGCCCCCATGAAACAAGCACCACATCATTTAGCATAAGATGGGCATTTATTAGTCAACCATTTATTAATCACAAACATAAATTTGTTAATTGCAGATTAAGATGTAAACTCAAATATAACCAAATAAAGCAGGCAGTGTCACCTTCTCACCTCTGTCCCACCATGATTTAAAGCACAATTAACTCAACCATTCACTTAGTCACAACTTCCCAGTAGAAGCAGCATAACACAGCTCACCTCGATAACCAACGGACCACTTTGTATGATACAAAACATAAACACCAGAAGGGGAACAGAAGAGGGGCATGTGCCCTGCATCCCCTGTTCATATATGAAGGTTCAACATCATGAAAAAGGGCAGGGAGGGAGGGCAACAAGCTTATGTCAAAAATCTGACTTGCTCACCCCTCAGTTACTGCACAAAACTTAGCTAACTCTTCATTACCACTACGTCACTTCCTCTTTAACCAACCCTTCCCTATAGGCTACCCCTTCCTCACCTACAATATGCCAACAACTTCCTCGCAAACTTTACCATTCTAAACTCCTCTGTCCACCCACATCTCCCCTCCCCCAAGCAGGCATCTCTGGACAAACCAGTTTGGGTCCAAACTGCATTTATCAACAAAAACATGTTTGCACATGCTAACCTTTTTATTAATAAAATACTTAGTATAGCATGTAATTTTTATTTAATAAGTCAGCAAAGGCCTCTAAGCATAAGTGGAGTGAAGAAGATTAAGCTCAATTTGTGTTCCAGGAGGATTAAGCAAACAATGAATCATTTCTAGATTATTGTACTTTTAAAGGTATAAAATTGAAAAGTTTTGGAATACTTACTATAATATATCCACCTTGTAATCTTTTGCTGTAAATGGACCTATAAGTGATTGTCAGACTTAAAATAGTTATAGAAAACGGTTTACTATCAAATTTTCGAATCTAACTCCATCGACTGCACTTTGTTCAAACATGGAAAGTCGAACACAGCAATGTCGAACTCCAAAAGCCAGCCTAGGAACGAGTTTTAACATGGGTCGAGATAGGGGCGAGGTTTGAATTTCGGCAATAGCAGTGAACACCTATCTCGACCCATGTTAAAACCTGTTCCTATGTTGGCTTTTGGAGTTCCTCATTGCCGTGTTCGAACAAAGTGCAGTCGACGGAGTTAGATTTGAAAATTTGATAGTAAACCATAGAAAACATGATGCCAGCACAGCATTATTCTTTGGTTAAAAATATTACTGTTAATGATTCAAAAGCATTATTAAGTAATTCAAACTCATTGGCAGACAGCAGAAGCAATGGGAGTAAATCAGCAGTATAAAGAGTTTTAGTGAAAAAGAAACAAAAGCAGGTTCTCTCATTGTGCAATATGGGCATCATTTGTCATATATTCAAGAAAATACATACAGTATTATGCAATGATATAGTAAAAATTTAAAAAATAAGTGTAAATTTCAGAGAATTGGAAATCAGATATCATATCATTAAACATATTTGTAAAAATGACACACTGCCGTGGTTAAGGTGGGAGACTGGTTTGAAAATAAGTGTCAGAAGGTACATGATAAAGTACATGGAATGACAGGATAATGAAAACAGATGGGAAGGCCACAATGTGCCCCCAATGGAGTAGAGAAAAAAAAAGTAGGGAGCATGACACAAATGTAAACATTTGTGAAATATGCATTAAAGGAGAACGGGGCAGAGGGAAGACTACACCTGACAGACATGGATTTGCAAACACAGTAACAGCATTATAGAATACTGCTGGAGGATGAATAATGCTATGGCTAATAGGCTTAAAAAGAACACGGGCATGGATACTAGAGAAGAGAGAGTTATATGTGAGTGACCAGTACAAGTCTAGCTGCAAACTTAGTGGGATACAGTGGCTTACAGCAACTTCTATTACATCACATGCATATATGTAACCAGCTGTGAAGTAGTTTTATCCTGTGGTTGTGAGGAAGGGTCTTATAACTTTCACTTGCATGGTGACAACTCTAATAAAATAATTTTATTGGCACAATGGCACCGAGGCTGGTATTGTTGCCTCACAGTTCTTGTTTCAGTTCCTGGATGGAGTGCTTTCTAGGTAGAGGTTGTTTGCCTTTTTGTGCTTGTCAGACTTTACTAGGGGCCATACTTTCCTTATAACATCGCAACGACATGCAAACAGGTTAATGTTTGATTCATACATTGCACATAGTTGTATACAAGTATGTGTATATCCTTACTGCCTTCACTTCCAGTATAGGTTGTGGATCCCAGTGACCTTGAATTGGAAAAATTTCATTCTGAAAAACAAATGAATTAATGAATTAATAACGTCATGTGGATCATTCTTGTAAACAAACATTTGTATCTAATAGCAAGCTACGAATAAACATTGAGTTATTGTGGCTCTGTATTACACCACTTATAAAAATTGGGATAGTCTCTGGTATTACAGTAAGAAATGATAATTTTATTGATTTTGAAACTCAAGTCAAAATTAATACTATGTACTATTTTATGATGCCTACAATTTCCACTTAATGCAAGTAGGAAGTGGAACAATTTTAATTTTGATTGTTAAACAGAAATGTTTGCCTTAATTTGTGATTTCATCCCAAATTCCGTTTAGCTCCCCCATAAAAAAATTTCCTTAAAGTGCAGTTTTTGTTATTAAGAATCTTACATAAATAAATGTAGAATGATGTTGACAGTGCATGTGTTGTCACATCATTTTACACTTTTTTCTGCGTTAATTAAAATGCACTGTTAACCCTTTTAAATTATTACCAGAACTAGAACGGCAAATAATCAGCATTTTATATAATATATATATATATATATATATATATATATATATATATATATATAATTTATTATTATTATTATTATTATTATTATTATTTTGTTTTTTTAGTGACATTTGGTAACCGGGAAAGTCAGACTGGGTCAAGTGACCCATTTTTAGTGGAGGCCCGGGGAGAAAAGCTCCATACAGACATTAACAGATAATACAATATAATGATACAATACATTAGATACAAGAAAGATCATAACATTGCTTCAAGCTGCAATCAGATAGTTTAGAGAATACAATATTTCAATGGATCACTTTAAAAGGTATATATCTTACAAGTATGTGTTAGACAAAGAAGTGGTTAAGACAGAATGTCTGGTAGGGATTTGTGGGGAAATGGATTAAATACTTTGTAGGAATAATATTAGAAGAGATGGAGAGGTTTCAGTGAAGTGCAATAGATAGGAGAAAGGATATATGTGTTAATATGTTGTGTTTATAGAGTTGGGAGATGACGTAAGAAGGTTGGTGGGATGTTTAGCGAAAGGTAGTGATGAATTGGTGGGGGTGGGGGTGATGGGGTGAGTGTTAAGTTTGACAAGGACAGGCCCAAGAGTTGTAGAGGTAGTTCTTTAAAGCGAGCTTGAAATTTTTGGGCTATTCAATTCTGGGAATGTTATTTATGAGGTTGTTCCAGAGTTCAGCTATGGCATAAGAATAGAGACATTCGGCAGCTCTTTTTTTAGGTTTGTATACGTCTGTAAGTAGCTTATTATTTGAGCAGAGATTTCCAGTGGGACAGCAGGTGTGGAGGATGCCTTTTAAGACTGGACAGCTGTCAAGCTTATATATTATTTTATGTGCTGTAGTTAGTTGTAGGTAGCTGAGATAATGGGGGAATTCCAACCAGTTTAGTTCCTTGAGAGAGTTGCAGTAATCGGTATGGTAGGGTGAATTTTACAATTTTATAGTAACAAGACTGAAGTTTAGATTTGAGAGAGGCATGCAGGTTAGTGAATATGGGAGCACTGTAGAGAAGTGAAGAGATAAGATAGGTATTTGCCAGAGTTTTTAGAGCTTGGGTGCAGGAAGTGTTTTTGTCTGTAGAGAGTTTCTAGTTTGAAGTGATTTTTTTATGGCATTAAAGATGTGTTGGTCATATGAGAGGTTATCTTTGGTGACTCCTAATAATTTGGCATTATTAACAATTTCAATCTCTGTATTTTCATGGGAGCATATTTTGAAGTCTGGTATGTTGGTTTTGGGAGAAAAAAAGTAACAGTTTGGTTTTATTAGAATTAAGCAACAGCTGTGCATTGTCTAGCCATGACTCTATGGAGATAAATGTGCTCTGTGTTTTTTTTTTTCAGTAGATCAGAGGTATCTTAGACTATCTTAGACTGGATTCTTATAAATAACTTTCAACAAACTTATAAAGTAGGGACCCTCCCAGACGATGTAAGTGACCATTCTCTCACCTACATAATTACGGAAAAAATTGATATTACCCAACCCACTATAGTCTGCTCAATTCAGAGCAACAAACAATTTAACATACAGCTATTCCAAAGTGAACTTACTGCTTGTAATTGGTCTCCCCTAAGAACACTACCACTTGAAGATGCTGTCAAATACTTCAACTCTAAATTCCTAACTATCCTAGACCACCATGCACCTAAGCGTACCATTCGAATTAGATCAAAACCAGCTCCTTGGCTATCTAAAGAAACCAGGCAAAAAATCTTACTCAGAAACAAAACTTGGGATAGGTGGTGAACTACCAAACTTACAGCAGACCAACAAATTTTTAAACAGCTGAGAAACTCAACAAAAAAAGCAATACTCTCAGATAAAAATGAACCTGGGCACTCCAGTACACCAAGTCCAACAGACACTAATCTCAAAACCCCAAGCAAAATTGCCAATACTTTTAACTCATTCTTTACTGAGACCATACAATTCCTGGCCAGCCAACTATTCCTTGGCAACTCTAGCTTTCTTATCCCCAATAATAGCCCTATTTCCAATTTCAAATTACAACCCATCTCTACCAAATTTATCCTCAAACTCATCCAAAAACTGAAGCCTTGTACTCCTTCTGCTGACCAGATCCCAGCTGAATATTTGCAAAAAGCAGCTACAGCTGTAGCCTATCCCATATCAATTGTTATAAATAGAACCAGAAATGAAGCAACCATCCCAGACATATGGAAAATTTCTCACATCATTCCTCTACATAAAGGAGGTAACTCAAACGACTACTCCAACTACCGACCAATAGCTTTATTATCCCCATTAGCTAAAATCATGGAAAAAGGCATTCATCACCAGCTACTGAACCATTTAATTCAGCATAACTTACTAGCCAATACCCAACATGGTTTTAGACCATTCCACAGCACCACTACTGCCCTTCTTTCCTTCACTGACTCTATTAACAGAAACCGCAACAATAATACCCTCTCCTCAGCTCTCTTTTTAGATCTTTCAAAAGCTTTTGACATGGTGAACCACCCTTTGCTTTTAAATATACTAAAGTCACTTTCTTTTGACTCGCTAGCTATGCAATGGTTCTCCTCCTACCTCAGCAATAGGCAGCAAGCAGTGCTCTGGGAAAATAATCTATCATCCCTCCTGCCTGTCACCTTGGGTGTCCCCCAGGGATCAATTTTAGGCCCGCTACTTTTCTCCATTTTTATAAATGATCTGCATTTAGCTATTCCACAAGTTACTTGCATACAATATGCAGATGATTCTACACTCATCTGTACAGCTAAATCTTCTTCTGAACTACAATCCATAACTCAGAAGGTGTTTAACACAGTAGAGTCATGTTTTTTAAAGTGCTGTCTCCTCTTGAATCCCAAAAAAAACAAACTCTTACTCTTCTCTCCTACCCGCAAGTCTACACCACTTGACTTCTCAGTCATCTCTAATAATGGTATCCTCATTTCACCAGAATCCTACACTAAACTCCTTGGAATTACAATAGATAACCTTAACTTTGACATTCACATTAACAACACTATAAAAAAGTTAACAGAAGACTTGGCTCCCTATATAGGATTAGACCCTTCCTCACCTCTACAACTAGAACTACTATTGCTCAATCTCTTCTAATCTCCATACTGTTCTATGCCTCACCAATCTACACTAACCTAACTAAAAGCAATTTGCTCAAACTAGCAAGCTCCTATAATAACATTGCCCGATTTGTCTCTGGTAACCCCTTCAGAACCCATCACTGTCACAATCTAAAACAACTTGGTTGGCTTGAACTACTGAATCAGCTTCAATTTAACCAACTTACCATAGCCCATAAGATCCTCTATGATCCAAACAAAACTCCAATTCTCTCCAACCTTATAATCCCCTATAAAAATCTCAATACCTTACGCTCTTCGAATAAACTATTAGTTAGTATAAACATGTCCAACAACTTGGCAGGTAACTCATTCTTTTGAACACAGTTGGCAAAAACTGGAACCTTCTACCTAGTGAACTTACATTACTTCCTTCCCTACACCTCTTCAAACAAAAACTCAAATTACACCTTAAAACACACTGGCTATGCCCTTGTAGTAACCCTGACTAGATTTTCACCTCTGTTTATAACACTTCCTTGTGTATAACACTTCCTTGTTTATATACTAATCAAGATATGATTGTTTAGCTGAAACGAAAAATTAACAGTAAAACTACTATAACATCTAAGTATTTTTCTCATCTGAAAAGTCATGTCCAATTTTCTGTTTTTTGTCATTTTATGTACAACATAACATATTTGATTTAATTGCTATTTTCTATTTTACTGTTATTTACTACCTAGTTAAGTACTATTTGTAAGCTAATTTATGGTAATCTTTAACCTTGTTATAACTGTAGTTAGTTTGGAGCTTTTCTCCCCGGGCCTCTACTGAAAATGGACATATATCCAGTTAGAGTAGCCCGGTCAACAAATGTAAAATAAAATAAATAAATATTGTCAGAGGAGATGATAATAGCTGAATCATCAGTGTATTGAATTAAAGTGCTAGGATGACAGATTGTCTGAAGGTTATTAATGAATATATTAAAGAGGAGGGGTCCAAGGATGATCTCCTGTTGAACTCCTGTTTTGTTGGTTTGGTATTGTGATAGGCAGCCTAGTCATTTTACATACTGTTGTCTATTGGTTAAGTAGATACTAAACCATTGTATGGTGTCTGGGGAGCAACCTGCTGCTGTCAGTTGCTGGAGCAGTTTTTTGTGTGAGATCATGTCAAAGGCCTTTGACAGGTCTAACAGTAAAATGGATGTTTGTAGGTTGGAATCCCTAGATTTATTAACTAGGTCTGCGAAAGACATAAGGGCTGTTGTGGTACTGTTGGATGGCCTGAAGCCATGCTGGGTGGGTGTAAGTAGATTATAATGTGTGAGGTGATTAAGTAATTGAATATGTATACATTTTTTGAGTAGTTTGGAAAGTGGTGAGAGGTTGTCTGAGGAACATGAGCATGGTTTAAGTTTGAGGAGAAGTCTATGAATTAGAGATCTGTGAAACCCAAGGTAAGCTTAAGGCCTTCTAAGAAACTATGATGAGTTCCCAGGTTAATTGTTTATCTTTTATTTTTACATGCCTTTGAATTTTAACCCTGACATGCCTTATGGTTCCAGCAAAATAAATCTTTAGAATGGAGTAGCAGACAACATAAGTCACCTAATATGAACTGAAACTTTTTGCTTCGGTGTTCAAGACAGTACAGTAGCAACTCCTGCTCAGACAAACATGTTGTGCTTTGCAGCATCAAATACTGCATTATTTTTAGAGTTACTGCATTATGGGTTACTATTTAATTGACAGTCTAGGGGTGCTATATTGTAACCATATACAACACAAGCCGTGACACGACTGTCAAGAGTGTTTCTCCTATTTCTTTTAGAAATACTGTCAGAAACACAAGTTCTATTAAAAGTATTACACAGACACACTTCTAAATTCTGTTGAATATCACTAAAACATTAATACAAGTAGAACTAAGGTACCACATATATTTCTTTAGGAATGTTTCAACAGTGTCAGGAGTGCCTCTGTTTACATGCTTGCTTTTTGATGTCAAAACACTACATGGCTGTCAGGCTTTTCTCAACAACAGATTCTTGGAGTTATGTCTCACTGATAACACTACATTGTGAAGTGTGAAATGAGGGAAATAAAGTCTATTTATATACTTAAAAGTACAAACACTAAGCAGTGCCTTCTTAATCTGCATGGTATTACATGTTTCAAGCTACACAGAAGATTACCGTTTAACTGCTATCATATATGGCCTGTAGATTCTCAATCTTTTTTGTAGATTCCAGTGCTAAACTGTCAGTGTAGTGTAGATCCACAAGTCAATGACATTGCCTAAATAGAATAACTTGGGTATTAGAAAAATTAAAGAATGGATATATTTTCATATTTCATATATAACATTTGCATGGACTGTTCCACAGATGATTTCCTCCTTGTATTCTAGTTTGAAAATGTATTTATTCACTACTTCTGTTGCAGTCTGTCTGGAGCTTAACTGTGTTAAAGTCACTAAAGATTAACATACCTACCCATTTAACAAATTTCAAATCAAATAGATAAAATAACATATAATTTCATAAAAATCTCATGTATATATTAAACATTAGAACACCAGTGAAATTCAATTGCATATGTCAGATATGCCTTGATGTTACTGTTCTACATCTTTCAGAATTATCCAGATTATACCAGTAATTACACTAAATGTTACCAGCTAAGTATGTTTACTATTATATGATGTCAGTTTTGGGAAATGCCATCTCAGTATATACTCAGGAAATTGATATGGCTGTTGTTATTTTTGTAGCTTGTTTGAGTTATGGCTGGAAAGAGTCCATATGGTTCAACCCAACCCACTTGAGTGAGCAAACTGTTTAATTAACTATCTAACTAACTAGCTTACTAACCAACTAACTATGTAACTAACAAAACTAAATACAAAGGCCCTCATTCATCAAAGAGCTATGGAATTTCTCAGGTGTTCTGGATAAATTTTGCCCACTCATTGAAAATACCACAGTAGATGTTGCATGAAAAAAGTATAATAGTGGACCAGTGTCTCACTGATTACCAACTAAATGCAAAAAAATCAATAAATAAAATAAAGGAGGTAGAACACACACTTAAAATGACAATAAAAGAGGATATGTGGAAAATGATTACAGAATATGAGATCAGATACTATTCAGATGTTGTGCCCACACAACAATAGTGCAGTCGCTTTGTATGGGAGCATTAATGACATTTAAATGAGCTGCAGGCACAGGACACTCACCTCATTTTCTTTCTCCTGGAGTATGAAGACTACTTTAACAAAGCTGTAAGCTGATGTTTAATAAAGAAATTAGATGTGATTGATGACAGCCTGATAAGATTTGCACTACAGCTTTGCCATGGAGACACTTTAACCAGATGTTTAATGAGCGGAATATGGACTCGTTGAACCTGAGCTGAACTCTGCATGGTGCTAGCTTGTTTTTGTATTTAGTATTAAAAGGATGGAGAGACATCATTCACATATCCTTCGTATGAGTCCAAGTGAGGCTAGGAGACAGAAGAAAAGTTGCAGAGAACGTAAAATGGAACTTATTAGGGTATATCACATGAGAAGCACTGCTGTTCTTTTCCAGGTGTTCAAAATAATGTGAACTATAGTTTCAGAGGAAAAAAAGGATAATTCCATGAAAAGGCTTGAACCCAGAGAAGCAGAGCATACCTTTTGTTTGACTATTCACAATGTGCAGCTTTTGACATCCTATTTGTTCAAATGTCTATATATTAACATTACATATTACAATACATACAATTAATCTTACATATTATTGTAAAAAGTGGTATAATACTGTCTTACTTATTATTCATGCACAGTGTCAGTGTAAGACAGTTGACACGTAACAGCATTATTGTCATGGAATTTCACATGATGATAAGGAACTCTGGATTAAAGCTTAATGTTCATTTTTTTGTCACAGAAAACATAAAAAATGCAACTGATTGTTTAACAAAATTGGAACACATTACTGAGCAAAATCTCTACCCATCCCTGCTGACATCCTGTCCCTGAATGCTCACTTTTGTTTGCTGTAAGACAGCTGCTGTCGGATGGCAGCTGTATCATAATGACAAAATTAACTTTAAATGAAGTGCACTTCTGCATTAACAGGTATAGCAACATTCCTGGAACTTTTTTTCAGATAAGTTTTCATCCAAAGTGCTACTTGTTAATAACTTAATAAATAATATATCACAAAGCATTTAGTAATACAATATATGTTGTTTAGAACAAAATAATTGGCATGCAAACAAATTGGTACACCGGTGCTAAAATATCTGCAGAGATCCAAAATTACTAACCATTCAAATATTATCTATTTATTGTGTTATCCAGATGAACTATCTGAGCAGAACTACTCTTTTCAGCCAGGGCACAAGCTAAAGGAAAGAACAATGAGAAGTCCAATCAGTGAAAAATGTAACACACTAGAGCATTTTCTGAGAATGAGAATAGGCAATTAAAGACACTAATTTCAGACTCTATCTATACGTTGGTGATATGACAGACTCATTGAAGTACATTTGGATAAACTAGTAAACTGAATGAGCATTCATGAAAAGACGTAAATCCCTTGAGGTAAGAATTAGAAAGGTGATATCCCCAGCATAGGAGTGGATTATTTCCCTTCCATTTGACATGATGCACCCATCACACACAATTCAAAGCAGACATATAGACCCACATATGCTGAGGAACTTAAATGTAACCGTCCTAAACCCCAAAGACCTCCTAGACAAAATATACATAACAAATATTTAACAGCA
This sequence comes from Protopterus annectens, assembly GCF_019279795.1. Lineage (NCBI taxonomy): Eukaryota > Metazoa > Chordata > Ceratodontiformes > Protopteridae > Protopterus > Protopterus annectens. The sequence goes on along the minus strand of NC_056726.1, from coordinate 232,940,188 downwards.
GCCCTGAATGCACACTTTCAAAACAACACCCACATCAACACATATAGCCTAATTTCATGGAGCCTCTATTTATAAGCACATAAGGCAAGCCACCACACAATCTAGCATTATGGTTATTAGAGACTCCATTGTGAGACACACTGATGTCCCTCTCGCCAGGCTGAGTAAGGAGAAATTCACAGTTGCTTATTGGGGGCTAGGATCTGTCACATTACACACTCACTCAGGTCATTGGACAAATACCAATATGAGTCAATTATAGTCCAGGTGGGTGCACATCACTTGAAACGTACCTCCCTAGACTATATGAGGAGATACATCATGGAGCTCTCAGAATATGTGTCCTAGGCTTAGCACTGAGTGGCATTTTACCTTCTCCAAGGATGATGCCACAATGCAAACAAAAGATGAATGACTTTAATAATTGGGTTAGTTTCTGGTATCATTCTAAGGGGGTCCAATATTTGTCAGCATTGAAGGAGATGGTCAACACACTGTGCTGCATTGCCAGGGATTGTCTGCACCTCTCCCCTCTAGGATTTCAAATACTAGCTAAAACATTGTCTTCTCCCATAGTGTCTTTTTTTAGGCAAAGCCAAACTGAAAGTACTTCTGACATGGCAAATTAAAACCAAGAAAATCTAAAGGTGTTACTGCTCAATGCTAGGAGTCTAAACAAAAAAAACTCCACTGCCTAGAAGCTCTCTTCACCATAGAGAATGCTGATGTCTGTGCTGTCACTGAGACATGGTTTAAAGTCATGGAGAACACACCAGCAGTTCATGGTTATAATGTCTTCCACACATTTAGACCAGATACTACACAGGTGCAGGTGTCTCAGTTTACATCAAAGATAATTTACTTCAAGGCCAGTCAAACAGGACAATGCCCTTGAGCCATCATAATTCAATACCGCTTCCTTGCAAGCTATAGGTGCCCCTCTGTGATCCTGGAAGCCCATACCATATATTTAAATTTATTGGAAACACTCACTATCCAGCACAATATCATATTCATAGGTGACTTTAATTACTCCACTATTAAATGGGAATCCTGTATGACTCCAAACTTACAGGCACAGAGGTTCCTGGATTTTGTAAACATAAACACACTTGACCAGATTGTCAATACACCAATCAGGGATGCAACAATATTGGATCTGGTCCTCACTAATACGGGAGAGTGCTGCACTAGTGTAATGTCTTCCCTGGTAAGGTCAGACCACAAAATATTCTGCTTTGAAGTAAAAATAAAACCTGGACGCCCAGCTAACTCTGGAATATTCAGGACCAAATCTAAGGATAACTTCCTGCTACTAAGTGATAGCCTGGCGAAACTGGAAGCCCCCATAAACCCTGAGAATACTGCTGCCTATGCAGAATTGTTCACAGAAAGCCTATACAAGCATGTTAATAGCTGACTAGAGGGAGCTGAACCCACCAGTAAGAAGTGCAGAACTAACTCAAAAAATTAGCCACACTGATGGAATCACAAAATCAACAGGCTGCATAACAGAAAAGAAAATCATGCAGCACCGAGCAGGATAAAAACACTCTCAGCAAATTAACCAAACAATGCAGAGAACAAATAAAATCTACCAAAGCCAAATTTGAGGTAAATTTGACCTCCCAGGCCAAAGATAACCACAAGGCATGTTTTAGTTATGTCCACATCCTCAAAGGCAATACACAATTGTGTGCAGTACTCATTGGAAATGGACCCACCTATACTGAGTCAGAAGATATAGCAAACCTAGTGACCAACAAATTCAGTTCCAACTTTAACCCTCTCTCCCCCTCAAACTTCTCTCAGGAAATACCATCAAACATTACTCCCCTTGCTATAAGTATGGGACAGGTACTTAATGCTCACTCTGAGGCCAAGAACATTGCAGCAATGATCCAAGACAGTATCCCAGTATGGCTTCTAAATAGCAGGAAACATGACCTATCAGGGCCTTTAGAAATGCTGTTTAACTGTAGCTTCCAAACAGACTTTTTGCCTAATAAATGGAGAATAGAAATGTCCCTCTGCACAAAGGTGGGCCATTTACAGACCCTGGAAACCACAGATTCACAAGTCTCACGAGTCTTATATGCAAAGCCATGGAAAGAATTATCATGAAAATAATCAACAGTGCCATGCTAAATCTCCAGACACCGGACCCAAACTAGTTCAGTTTCATCAAGAGTAAGTAATGCCTACTAAACCTGGTGGCTTCTTTGAGAATGTCACCAAAGCAATGGATGAGGGCAAAATGGTTCACACTGCCTACTTTGAACTGGCCAACGTATTTGACACAATACCCTACTCAAGCATTGTTGACAAACTCAAGAGGTTATGTACAAACCTTATGTCACCAGGTGGATAGCCAACTGGCTTACAGACAGAACCCAGGAAGTTTGAACTGGGGAGTAGACATCTAGAAAAGGCCAGTCACAAGTGTAGTCCCTTAGAGATTGGTCCTTTGACTGCTCTTTTTTGGTATTTACTTCTCTGAAGTCAATGCCAATGTCAGTAATCATAGGATCATAAAATATTACTAGGCTATCAACCTGGTGGTCATTTTAAGCCTAGTCGTTTCATCCCAATACAACACCATAGAAATGCTAGTGAATACCCAAGGCTGCATTTAGTGATAACTGCCCATACATACAAGCCCTCATACCACCAATCAGGTTGCTAGTAATGCATGCACACTACACCCATCACATTCAGTATGGATCAGACACTGACACTTACATATGCAGAGATTTTTAACTGTAATGTTCCAAAACCAAAAATCTCTCAGATGTTTAACTTACAGGAAATATCCCTGGCAGCCCCAAAGGTATTGCAACAAAATAGCTCCCAACACAAGATATACAGCCACATCTTATGGATCCTCAGCTTTTGAGCCCAGAAGGGAAGCTAACACACATCTCAATATCCCAGTCACAGAAGACTTCACTGTGAGACACACACATATCTCACTGACCAGGCTGAGTAAGAAAAAAGTCAGAGCCAGTTGCTCATCAGAATTTACAATCTGCCAGAGCATACATGCCTTCAGATCACTGATCTCTGGCTGACTAAATTGGCAAATGGCTGCAAATTAGGAGCTGTCATTGAATCCCACACTTCAGACAAAATTACAAGCATGTGACATTCAATATATATACTTTACGTAGATAATTAGGCAATTAAACAATTCAAACAATTATTTCCACAACAATTAAAACTTCAATACTTTCATGTTTAGAAAATTCATAAAACCAAGTTTAAGGTAGATTATGAGAGAAAATACTAAAGAAAATACTAAATCCAACACCTACTCCCGTATGGAATGTTCAGAATTATATTGATTAATAGAACAATACATGAACATTCCATACGGGAGTAGGTGTTGGATTTAGTATTTTCTTTAGTATTTTCTCTCATAATCTACCTTAAACTTGGTTTTATGAATTTTCTAAACATGAAAGTATTGAAGTTTTAATTGTTGTGGAAATAATTGTTTGAATTGTTTAATTGCCTAATTATCTACGTAAAGTATATATATTGAATGTCACATGCTTGTAATTTTGTCTGAAGAAGTGTGGAGAATATCCGCATGAAAGCGCTAACAAGTACAAGTAAAAGTATTTTGGTAAACTTCTCGTTTGGTCTGCAGTTGGTACCTTTTTTCGTTTTATTGGTGTGTTTTATAAGTTTTGTGGTTTTATGGCTGAGAACAACGGTATCCAACCATCACAGTCCCCAGAGATGTTTCCACCAAACACCGATCCTGGAAGGGCTACCAATGACGACATCAATTCCGTTGGGAATTTAACGGCCCTTATTCAGCGTCTCACACAACGAGTTGACGATTTGGCTACACAATTTAACAGCCGGTTTACCGGCTCTATGCCCGCGGTTCGTCCGAGGGCAGGAGTTGTTTTTCAGCAGATTTCTCACGTTTCGAGGTCTGCACAAGGTGAAAACAGTTTAGAACAGCTGGATCCAATCTCAAACACAACGGACAATATTCCTAATGCACAACCTACAAGACAAAATTTTACTCCAGGTAACGGTTGTGTTTTACCATTGTTAAGAATTGACCAGAATCATGGTACCAACAATCTAGGTACCAGTAATATGTATTTACCTAATAATGGTCTTCCCCTATTGCATGAATTTATTAATGCATCAGACAATATGTTTCATAATGACTCGCAAACAGATATTTCTGGACACGACCGGCACAACAACAACATCAGTATTGTTTCCAAGTTGAAACAATTCGATGGAGCCTTATTAAAATACAAAAAGTTTCAAGCAGAAACTTTATATTTTCGTGAGTGTATTAAACATAGTATTGTACCTAAGGGGTTAAGACAATGGAAGTATCCATCAGGCGTCATTAAGGACTCAGCCTTTCACAAACAATTAATTCAATTTTTTAATCAACAAGGCTTGAATTTCTTGGAACTTCTTATAGGCGCCTATAATAATCAAATGGTGGATCTGAAGACACAACTAGAAATTCTTGAAAAAGAAATTAAGGATGACAAAGATTTTCATCGTTATGAGTATGATTATGGTAGAATTTTTATTAGTATAAATTCTTTATTGATTAAAATAAATGAGACAAAGAAGCGTAAATTCATTAGAGACAAACTAGCTTATGATAAGAACACGGCTTATCCTGATCCACCCCTTTTGAATATTACTACTATTCAGCCTCAAGGAGCCTTGCGTCAAACTGTTAACGTCAGTAATGACATTGATCAAGCGTCCGATGTGGATTTCGACGAATTCCCACAATTGTTAGAAGAGTCACAACAGCATAGTGGAGACATACCTTCGGAGGTTAGAAGAAGCAAAAGGATTTACCAACAAAAAAATGGTGCGAATGGTCAAAATTTGCCCTCTTCGGGTTTTCAGCAACAACACCGGAATTATTCGAAATCCAATATGAACAGGAACAACAAAAGAAACCAGAACAGGAAGGTTTACAACCGTCGCAAGAAGTAACAATTGACTGTCCGCATGGTACGCCCGTAATTGTTTACAACACTAGCAAGGACTTTAAAGTATATAACTATACTTCATTTTCACCTGAGGTTGCATTTATTGATTTATTAGCTAAGGGTTTTAATTTTGCACTACCTAGTAGCTTGAATATAGGGCGGGTGCTATGCGACCTTAAATTATATACACGAAAGCTAAATCTCAATGTGTTATTTAAAGGATGTAATGGTATTCTAAATGATGAACGCGTACCCAGCACATATAACCCGCCCCTTAACAACCATTTAGCGGCATTTGAGAAAGTTTCTGAAATCCACTTGAGGGGTTTATACAACAAACTTAAATTTACCTGTGAAAAGGATACAACAGTCAATGACATGATTCAATCAGTTAAGAGTCACCAAATAAGGGTTATGAAACCCGACAAGGGTGGGGGCGCAGTCCTGATGTACGAGGACGACTATAGTAATTATATCGAGTCAATGTTGTCCTCAGATAGTTATAAAAGAATTTCTAAAAACGAGCTTAATCAAGCCCTTTTGAAAATTAAGAATATCTTAAGCGATTTATTTATCGAAGGAAGTATTACCTTGGATTTATATCATTATTTGAACATGGCAGCACCCCACACCCCTGTGATGTTTGGGGTTCCTAAGCTCCATAAGGGATTTAATAATTTAAATTTTAGACCTATTATTGATGGTAGGCAGTCGATCACATATGCTTGCGCAAAATGGGTAGACAACAAATTGAAGGGAGTTTTGAAGACTGAGCCCCAAATATGTGTTGACTCATGGCATGTCTTAAAGAACTTAAACATCATTCCTTTTGAGGATAATTATAAGTTCATTACCGCAGATGTTACGAACTTGTATACCGTCATCCCGCAAGATATTGGCCTCGAGTGGGTTAGAGAATTTCTCTTATTTAAACACTATGATGGCAATGATATTGATTTACTTTTTAGGTTGTTAGAATTAGTGCTAAGTAACAACTATTTTATGTTTAAAGACAAAATTTATTTGCAAAAGACGGGGGTAGCGATGGGCTCGCCATGCGGCGGCACATTCGCTAATTCAGTTATGGCGTTCTGGGAACATTCTTATTTGTTTAATCACGCCTTGTTTAAACAAATAGTCGTATGGTACACAAGGTACCAGGATGACATCTTTATGATTACCAATGGCAGTGATGAACAGATAAATGATTTAATGAAGAACATGAATACCTTTACATCCTTTTTAGAATTCTCTTTTTTATTAGAAAAAGAATCTATTAACTTTCTGGATATTTTGATTAGTAAGGATTCATCTCGGAAATGTTTTGTTACCAGTATTTATAGGAAAACTCTGTACAGTAATTCCTTTTTACACTTTACCAGTAATCATCCTTATTTTCAAAAAAGGGGCATTGTCAAAGGCCAAATGGTCCGTGCCTCACGTATGTGTTCAGAGGATTACTTGTTTGAAGAAGAATGTGCATTTCTTAAACAGATGTTCATAAATAGAGGGTATCCCAGTAGGTTATTTAACAACTTGATGAAAGAAGTTGAACAAAAGAGAAACAATGGGTCTTTAGCGCCCCTTTTAATACAAAACAATATTGATAGGCAGCTACAAGACCAAGGTATTATGTCGGGTAATTTAAGACTTGACTTAGAAGCTAACAGTTCTACCAACTATAGATCTTGTTTATCTACCCAATATAATGAACATATGTTGGAGTTCAGAAATATTTTGAACATCAATTGGGAATTGATTTTACAGGACTCTCGATGTAGTGAAATTTTAGGTTCAAAGCCCCTTGTTGTCTTTAAAAGAACACCATCATTAAAGACATTACTGGAACGCCCTTTTCAGCAATATAAAATTAATAAAGGCATGTTTAAATGTGGACATTGCAATTATTGCAAACACATTCAAACTGGGTCCACATTTTACATCAGAGGAGTAAAATATTTTATTAACAACAAATACAATTGTCAGACAGATGGGGTGGTTTATTTAGCTGTTTGTCAATCATGTTACGCTTTTTATTTTGGCAAAACTGAACGCCAACTTAAACAGTGTATTTACGAACATTTATACGCTATTTCCAAAAATAATGTCACCAATGCTTTAGCGAAGCATATTCTTGACAATAGAAACCATAAATTTTTATTTTTAGTGGTTCAGAAAATTAAGAAAGACCCAAGAGGAGGTCCTTGGAATTTGTTGCTTGAGGAACAAGAACTGCTCTGGCAACTCAAAACAAACGCGTATGTTTTTCCAGGTCTCAATGAGACCTGTTCTATTAAATGCCTCTTGAAACTTGGAGCTCTTTGGAGATAATTAATTTATTCAGCTGTTCTAAACATTTTTGTAAAATATAAAGCATAAAATATTTGGGAGTGTTTGCATATATACCCACTAGAATTATATTGATTAATAGAACAATACATGAACATTCCATACGGGAGTAGGTGTTGGATTTAGTATTTTCTTTAGTATTTTCTCTCATAATCTACCTTAAACTTGGTTTTATGAATTTTCTAAACATATAGTATTGAAGTTTTAATTGTTGTGGAAATAATTGTTTGAATTGTTTAATTGCCTAATTATCTACGTAAAGTATATATATTGAATGTCACATGCTTGTAATTTTGTCTGAAGAAGTGTGGAGAATATTTGCATGAAAGCGCTAACAAGTACAAGTAAAAGTATTTTGGTAAACTTCTCGTTTGGTCTGCAGTTGGTACCTTTTTTCGTTTTATTGGTGTGTTTTATAAGTTTTGTGGTTTTATGATTGAATCCCACACTGACACATATGTTCTCCAGGAAGGGCAGATGCAGACAAATGATTGGTGTCTGAGCATTGGACTTAAACTAAATGCCAAGAAATGCATAACAGTATCCTTCAGGAAGTCATTCACCCCTGGTAACTATCATATTGACAACACACCCCTTAGAATTGACCCAGTAGTCATGGACTTAGGGACACATATAGTAATCTATACTGGGTGTGTGTGTGTGTGACTGTTTTTGTGTAATTAGTCTGCTCATGTGCGTGCGCGCACACAAACCCACACACACACACACACACACACACACACACACACACACACACACACACACACACACACACACACACACACACACACACACACACACACACACACACACACACACCATCCCCACTCTGGAATCATAGATAAACTTACTAAGCTAGGAATTAATCCCTACGTCATTCGATGGGTCGCAAACTGGCTTACTGACAGAACCCCCACTGTAAAAGTAGCCAACTCCAAATCCAGCTCCAGACAAGTGACAAGTGGAGTACCTCAGGGTAAAGTCCTGGGACTGCTCTTGTTTGGCATCTACATCTCAGAAGTACAGGCCAACACCAAGGGACTCTGGCTAAAAAAGTTTGCAGATAACTGCAAACTGGGAGCCATTAACAAATCCCCAAATGATGTGGATATCCTACAAAAGGCCCTTACAGAGACAGATGCTTGGTGCCAGAGCCATGGGCTCAAGCTCAATGCCAAGAAATGTATAGTTGTCCCCTTTGGGAAAAAACATATACCCATGAATTACCACATAAGTGGCAGTACACTAAACACTGAAAGTGTGATAAGGGACTTAGGGACACAGGTGGACAGTGGTCTCACCTTCGATAACCACATCACCAACACAGTCAGGAAATCCTTCTATGTGGCATATCTCATTACTAAGGGCTTTTCATCCAGGAAAAAGGAGGTCATTGTTCCACTGTACTCATCCCTCATTAGACCCATTATAGAGTACAATGTCCTGTTTGGTATGCACCTCACAAGAGATCTGCAACAGTTGGAAAGGCCACAGAAATACCTAGCAAAAAGAATCACAGGCCTAAAGCAAATGCCCTATGCCGACCATCTAAAAAAACTCCAGCTATACTCTGTCGCATATCGCCTACTCAGAGGCGATCCCTGCTAAACATACAAGGCCATGTCAAACCAAGAGCTGTTGGACATGCTACACTTAAAGAAATCCCAATCCCTCAGAGCCACGTGCTCCAGGGATCTAAACCTGGTCATCACAATGAACAAAGCATGGTGGAGGTATTGGTTCCTGTCCCAGAGACTCCCCATACTCTAGAATAGACTTCCCATACATGTCAAGCAGAGCAACTCTTTGGCCCTCTTCAAAAGGAATCTTGACGAATGGATGGGAGATAGGAAATTCACCCCGGGGATCACGTCAATTGCCCCGCTAGACAGGGGACCAGAAAAGTTAATTTCCTGGGACAAAATAGCCGGAGATCTATATATATATATATATATATATATATATATATATATATATCCTTATATATACGTATGAATATTTACATTTATTTATTAATTAGTCTTTGTTCACCAGGAAAGGTCTGACTGGTTAAAACCAATTTTCAGTGGAGGGCCACGGAGAAAAGTTCTACATTTAAGTTACACACAATGTACATTTTTAATTGCAGGGAAAAAACATCTGTAAATTTGCTTATTTACATGATTCTTAAATATATGTAAATATTTTTACATGTGAATAGCATTTTAACACAAAAAGGACAGAAATGAACATAAATTGGCTAATTATGGAATAGAAAAATAAAATACAACAACAGAATGTATTTACAACATGATGGCTGCAGAGAAAAGATCAAACTGGGGTGTTTTTGAGTTTAGTAACAATTTCTAGACAGACAAATAGTAATGTAGCTTATAAACTGATGACGAGAGATATAAAAGTGAAATTATGGGAATGAGCAGGAAGATGAATGCACAGAGGAGGAAACTGTAGTTAGTGGTGGGCTGTGAGTGAGGGAAGAAAAGTTAAGAGTTTAGCAGATAAGTGCTGCATGAGGAGAGATACAGTACAAAAAGACAGGGAAGCAAAGTAACTGTAAGTGCTGGAGAAAGGTAATCCTGATGAACAGGAAGAACAATGTCATCTATGGTATATGTGCTGTTTTAGCAGAGTTTTGAAACTACTTAAGTTTTCTATCTGTTTTAACTGTGTGGGATTTCATTCCAGAGTTTTGACAGAATGAGAGTAGAGAAAGTCTCCAGCAGTGCTGAATGTTACTGATACATAATAAAGGTCTCTAGTGGGTGAATAGTACAAGCAGAGTATTTTGCAATGATGGGCATTTGTCTGGAGAGTATAGTAGGTTGTGGGCAATGCTGTATGTAAACTGGTTTGGGAGTTCAAACCAGTTTAATGTTTTAATGCAAGGCAGCACGGTGCTAAGGTTGATTGGTTGCAAATTTAGCTATTTTGTAGTAGCAGAAGGTTAGTTTGTTTTATACATAATGTTCATGTTTGTAAGAATAGGGATTGCATATAATAGGGAAGGCAGGAGGTATGTTTCTGCTAAGGTAATCCTTGCTTGATATGTCAGATAGTGTCTGGCCCTATACAATAAGAAGACTTCCTGGTGAGTTTGCTTGATGGAATGAAGTATATGGTGATCAAATGTGAGGCTGTCATCTATTATCACTCTGAGTAGTTTTATTTGGCATATGGTGTCTATTGTTTGGATTACTTGAGGTAATATCAAATGTGTGTTTCTGGTTAAGGTGTTGTTTTGGAGTAAATAGCATAAGTTTTTTTTTGCATTAAGGAGTAAGTTAGAATTTTATTTCTATATTTCAATGTCAGTGAAAGATTTGTGAGTGATTTCCTGTAATTTTGTTATGGATGAGGCACAGCAATAAGGGCTGATTCGTTAGTGTATTGTACGAGAATAGCAAGTGTTGTAGCAGTATAAAGTTTATTTATGAAAATATTAAATAGAAGGGGGCTAAGTATTGACACTTGGGGAACACCAACAGAGATTGGTTGGAATGTTGTAAGGTTTTGTTGCCATTTAGTTGCCTGATGACCATTGCATAAATAACTGTGAAACCTGGAGGGGGAGGCATTAGTCATAGCTAGTGCTGCAAGTTCGAGAGGAGCTCTTTGTGGGACACTGTGTCAAATACTTTGGAAAGGTCAAGGAAAAGTGAGCAAATAAGGTTGTCATCATTTCTGTACTGGTTTACTATGTTGCTGAATTTGAGGAGGGCAGTAGAAGAACTGTGGTTGGGCCTGAAACTGTGCTGGGCATTGGAGAGGAGGCTGGGTTTGGTTATATGTTTCATAAGCTGAGAATGAATACATCGCTTGAGGATTTTAGATAGAGGGTGATGATATGATAGCTGTAGGCCTAGAGTTTGTTAACTCTGTTGAAGTATCTATAATAATGGATTCTTTTCCAGATGGATGGGCCATTGTTTTCAGTTACTGAACACTTGATCAGAATGGAGACAAGTAATGCTAGTACCTCTGCACCTATTTTGAGGAACTCATTTGGAAGGTTATTAGCAGCTGATGTTGTTGCTTTTAATTTACCTAGTAATTTTTTACGGTTGATGTTGTCACAGGTTGAAAACTAAAGACAGTGTGTTGCTTTTGAGAATAGATGGAAGTTGAAGGAGTGGAGTGAGGTGGTCATTGATTAGGGATAGAACTGACTGGATAAAATGAGCGTTGAACTCAGTGGCAATGGACTCTCTGTTTGAAGCAGAAGAATAGTGTATAGTGGTATGGCCAAGGTGTAAGTTTATTTTGGGTACATTTGATGGAGATTACTGTAGTATGATTTCTTAACAGATTTAAGAAAGATCTTGATATACTTTCTGATATATCTAACATTTTGGAAGGCATGCTGTAGTTTATTCCTATACCATTCTTTCCACTAGCTTTATTTCCTTTCAGCATGAGCTGTTTGGTCTATTTTGTCAGCCATGGTGCTGTGTTTGTTTTTACCCTCCTTGTCCTAACTGGTGCTAAATCATTTAGTATTTCTGGGGAGGTGTAATTGAAGTGAGTAACTGTTTCATCTAGAGGCATTGCTCTTAATACATTATAGTTGTAGTGAGACATGACTGTGATAAATGTGTCTTTGTGAAATTTGGTTAAATTGCATACTTGTGTGTAGACTATTTGGGTGAACCATGTTGTTATTTTATTACATAGGTTAGGAGGAGGACACTTGCAGTATCTGGTAGGCAACCAGAAGATTTTATATTATGGGGTTTGTTTGTCATTATCCAGTGTAGAGTGGACTGCCTGTTAGTGCTTTTGTTGATTCTGGTGGTGGAGCTTATTAGTTGGGTGAAGCCAAATAGGTGAATAGAGTCCTAGGGATTGGTGCTGTTTATGCATTGCCAGTCTTTATTTAGGTCATCTAAGATTAAGGTTTCCTGGGGGATGTTTTCAGATATCCAGTATAAGATGTCAGCTGTGCTAATATTGTTGCCTGCTGGGATACATAGTGCTGAGATACACATAGATTTCTTTTGTCTGATTTTGAGGTATGCAGTCAGGAGTTCAGTATTATTACATTTTAGAATATTTAGATGGGTTGATGTTATTTCTAGGTTGTATTTATAAATAATAGCAATGCCTCCTGCACGTTTAAGTTTTCTGTACATTCTGAGTATGTGGGAATAATTTTTTTGTTAGCTATTTCTTAATTTAGCTAGCTTTCAATGATCATTAGAATATATGGGGCATAAAAATCTAGACATGCAGGAATATTGTGAATTTTGTTACAGATACTTTAAGGTTAATGTTGAAAAGATGATGAAAATTGTGTTGGTGACATTGGAAAGTGATGGGTTGGACATAGTGGGTAGTTAATGCTTGGGTCGGGGTTAGGGCAAATATCTCTCTAAATTTCAGGATGGAGATGAGGAGAGTAGAGGTATGGAATCATTTGTATCTGTATCTGACTTTCATTACAGCTGAAAAAATGTTATTCTTAACTTTTATATATCTATAAGAGAACAGATCTCAATATGTATATTGGTACAGAGAATGAGAGATAGACAGGGAGACAGAGAGAGAGAGAGAAGGTTTTGTGATGTGATGTGATGTGTGTGTGGGTTCATGATGGAGCTGGGATATGATGTGGGAATATTATTGTAGTTAGTGAAGTGAACTAGTGTGAATGCACAAAACAGTAGCAACTGACTTAATGTCTGTGAGTTGAGATGGTGAACATTTAAATGGTATGTAGAAAAAGATGGATGTCTGGTAAAATGATGTCCATGTGGTATATTAATGAAAGTACTTGTGACGACCATGCCCTGGCCCAGCAATCAAGGAGCCTCAATCCTCA